>NW_025852174.1:41675-93192 GCF_002878395.1 Capsicum annuum | reverse complement strand
TAAAAGATGTCTCCCAAAAGAAAAGAAACTGAAAGTGGATCAACTTTTGACCATCAAACAAAAAAGGCTAGAGTACAGATGGATTTGGAGGAACTTCTTGAACAATCTCAGTCAGGGAAAACTGAAGCTAAGAAAAGTGATGAAAAGGGAGGTGAAGAAGGGTATATAGAGGTTGGTGAGGAAAATAAAAGTGAGGAAGAAGAAGATAAACAAGAAGAGGGAGAAGTAGAAAGTGAGAAAGAGGATGTTGATCAACATAATGACAACCAAGAAGAGGAAAAAGTAGAAAGTGAGAAAGAGGATGATGATCAATATGATTATAATGCATCACCAATGGGGCATGAATTAAGATCAAAATCTCAGCATGATCCTGTCAAAACTATTAGTATTGTCCAGTTTCAAGTTACGATGCCGATAGATGAACCTGCAGAACTAACTGGTGATCTTGTACTTAAATATCAGTTGGGAAAACCTTTGATAAAACTAGAAATGTCATGAAGAATGAAAACATAGACGAACTTTTTAAGAAAAGCTGCTTTGGACGCTTTCTTGAGCTGCCTGAGGGCCACATTGCTGATTTCTAAATGAGCATGGTATATGGTTTTCTCAAGCGCAGGATCAAGTACGTGGGGGATGATAAAGATTCGACAGACGGGGCAAAAAGATTTATGAAATCTGGATCAACTACTGCATGCCGGTTTGTTTTAACATGAAAGAGTTTGCCATAGTGAATGGCTTAAGATGCAATTGTCCAAAAGAACCTCTCATCAAGAAAACTCCCCACAAAAAGTCCAAGGCAAGCAGGACAGAAACCACCACCGTTAAATAAAGGGAAGGCATTGCCCAAGGGACCACCCACCAAAACTAACAAACACAAGGAAAAATAGATGGGTTATTCGACATTAAGGGACCTAGCCATAAAGCAACAGATTTAATAGAATATCTCAAGGATAAATCTATACCAAAGCAGTACAGGGAGAAATTATGGTTAGTTTGGTTTGCTTATTCCGTTATATTTGCAAAAGACATCAACAAAGTCATAGAAGATGATTTGTTGGTGCTTGCTGAGGATTATAAGAAATTCAACAATTATCCCTGGGGATATGACAGCTACAAGTTGACTGTTAAATATTTACTGACAAAGCTATCCCCAAAGACAATCACATTATACGGCTTTACTTGGGATTTCATAGTAAATTTAATCACTATTTGTTTACTCATCCATTAATTTATATTGAATAATTATTATGAATTTTTGCTTTCTTTCTGTTTACATATTTTAGGCTTGGGCATTTGAAGCCATTCCTCCCCTCCAAAAACAGGTAAAGGATTATCCAGATTAGGTTTCTCATCTAAGGATCCTTAAGTGGTTAGCTGAAAAGAGCAGCACAAGAATTAAGGAGGCTAATCTTTTTAACCCTTCAAATGATGCAGTATGTCTTCTTTCAAGTAAAATAATTTGACTCAAAGAAAGATATTGAAACATATGTGTCATCTTTTGCGACAGATGGGTTGTCTGTTGTAACAGATTACCCATCTACTGCAACTGGTGTAATAGATGGGTAATCTGATGCGATAGATGATGCATATTTTACAATAGATTACCCATCTATTGCTTTGGTTCTCTGAACCCGACTCATCAGATTACCCATCTATTACAAATTATGCAACATGTGGGTAATCTGATGCAATATATTACTAATTTATTGCGACAGACATATTAGCTATTGCGATAGATAGATCATCTACTTCATAAGTTGTCTATATTAACATGTAACCCAACTGACTATAAATTATTATATGACTTAAATGTATCTACTTTTTAATAGGTTATGCATCCATGGATCGTTCCTACTGAGCTGGAGTTGGGGATGACTTCTTTTATTATTCTAGGTCTTATTGATACAATAGCAGACCTAATGGTAGAGTTAATAAAGAAAGAAATGGCTGGAGCAACAGCCATAAGAAGAGCAGTTAGGAATGGTTATCCTAATGTTGAGGCTCTTCATGACCAACCTACTATAACAGATAGGGGTGCTTCTTATAGGGGTGTTACTTGTGGAGTTGTTGATGTTGGTGGCAACCATCTTGATGCTAATACTGCTATCAGTCGTGATGATGAGCATGCTGATACTCAAGAAAAAATAAACCTGTTTGAAATCACTCTTTACACAGGTCCCTTTCACCCTTACACCGGTCTCTTTACACAGGTCCCTTTCACCTTACACCGGTCCCTCTCACACCCTTTCAGTGGTCCCTCTCACCCCTTTTTACCCTCATAGTTTCATTGCAAATACAAAGTATGCAAGGACAGATGGGATAAACTCCTTACAAAACTAAAGGCTATCACTAAAGCTGCCGAGAATTTGAAATCTAATAGGGGTGTCATACTATTCAAAAAGGTAAGGGATCCATACACTCCTATAGTGACAGTTAGGAGGAAGAAAAAAACAATTATCCAAATACTCTCCAATCTGAAATTAAAAAAATTATAGCTCCTCCCTCTCGAAAAGTTGTTGAAGTTCAGGGGCCACTGAAGAAGGTGGACATATATGCAGCACTTGACCACAAAGAGAAGAAGGATCTGCGAAGGACCATATATACCAAGAAACCTGCACAAGAATACACCATGCATACCTTTTGCGTCCAAGATTTCAAAAATATAACAAATATGCATAACTGGTACGTGGACAAGGTAAGTTTACTTTTCCTAACTTAGCCTTCTAATATACTCTATGAAGAAGAAGATACACAATCGATGTGTCATCTATTACAACAGCTACGTATTCTAGTATAACTGGTGGTGGTTCTACTGCAATGAATTACCCATATGTTGCATAATTTGTATTAGCTGGGTAATCTGTGGATAGATTCAAACAACCCTCTGCAACAGATGGACCATCCGTTGCATCTTTCCACTATGTTTTTCTCCTTTACAATTACTAACATATTTAAAAATTATCCTCTTATATCATAGTATGTTGATGAAATTCTCTACCTCATGAGAGGCAGGCAATTAGCGTACTCGGATGCTTATGATGCTTCTGATAAGATAATGAATGTCAACTTTTACAATAATTTCAGGGATAGGTACAATGAGCTTAGAAAGATAGTTGACACACCCGGTGGATCGGGATTTGATTGGTTAGTTTCTAGGTTCCAATGGAATGAAGATATAATTAAATATGTTAGAAGGAAGAAGTCATATCCCTACGAAAAGAGCTAGACCAAGTAAAAGAGAATTCTTGCAGTCATGAACGTAGATGTCAAACATTTTCTGGTTGTTGAGATACTACATGAGGAGGAAAATATTAAGGTTTATGATTTCACCTTACCTATCTTCAACGACAGCATTTTTTTACCCACATGCAGCCACTGTTGGAGTTGTTTCCCAACTTGTTGAGGTAGAGTAAACTGATGGGTCATTTGTCAGCGAAAGTGTTAAGAAAGAAAGCATGGGATTTTGAAGGTCGAAACAAGGACATGGACTTTCTAAAAAATAAAATTGGTGCCGCTTGCGGGTCATATGCATTTGCATACATTGAATATTTGTTGATCGACACAGAAATGGCCAAGCCAACGACCACTATGCAAATGAAGCTGTGGAAAATATGTAAGAGGTCTGTACTTATGGGATACTAATAAAAAAGATGTAGAAACACAAACACCATAACAATTTTTTATTTCAAGCCACTTCACTTCACATGTAGTGGCAATTTCTTATGTTTGATGAAATTTGAATTTTTTATAATGCAACAAATTGTCTATCTGTCATAGTTGATCATCTGTTACATTATGGAGATGTTTCTAAGTCTATCTGTCGCAACAGATATACATTTTGTTGCAACATATAGTCTATCATTGCAACTGATAGGTAATCTATCATAACAAATCAAAATAGTAGGAAGACCTATTTGATAATTTCCAACAGTGACCTACATGTTGCAACATATGTTCTATTCGATAATTTCCAACAGATATTTTGTCTGTTACAACAGATGAATTATTCATTACAACCGATACATTATCTGTTGGGATATTTGAATCTAGTATTCCAGTTCAATTAATAAGTTCAAATCTAAGGATTAAATTAAATTCATAGACAACATAAAATAAATCAAAGCCTTCAGAAATTACCTGAAATAACTCAGCAAATAAATAAAATGTAAAAAAATTATTATGGGTACAGATGATCTACTCAACAAATAAATCAACAATTTAACCTTTGAAGCCAACAATTCCTAAGGAGAGGTTATTATTTTGACAGACTCAAGCTATAAAGATGTACTCAATATGGACAAGTTGTTCTTCATCCGTTGCTATGGAATTCGGCTTTGGTTGTAGTGCATCTTTAATGTCCCTTGCATACGCTTTTTAGGCTTTTGCTTTATCATATTTTTATAAAACAGTAGCATATCTTTTGCGGAGTAATCTGGCATCAAGTCCATCATTTGGTACTTATAATTCATCACTCAAATACTCTGTGTAAGTGGCAACAAAAGGACCGCAATCCCTTTTTTTTAAAAAAAATTGGATAATTCATATCTTACAATTCATATAAGTGTTGTGAAATTTATGAAATGAAACAAAATCATGATATTTACAGGTTACCAATGGGTTGTTGAGCAATTCGTTCAACATATTCTACATAAAATGGATTACCCATTTTATCCCGATACACTTCAATCATCGATCAATCAGTATGAACTTTTTCGTCCAAAAATCCACTTATATCAAGGTACGTAGATAATATTTTGGTCAGTTTTTGTATCTCAGATGACGGCCCAAAATATCTTCTTCATGACATCGATTCATAAACTCATATGTGCCTCCCTTTTAGAAAGACAACAACCAACACCTAATAAAATTCATCACCACAATTGATTGGGATCTACACTTCGTCGATCAAATGTTAAGGTAATCCAATTAGAATGCTAAAATCTTTGATGATTTTGATTAAGCATTTCTTAATTTGAAAAACTTTTGTCTATTGTTGACGATACCTATCATAGGCATTATAGACCTATACTTTGTACAAACAATTGTCTATTGTGTATTTGTTTTATTCTTATGTTTGCAACTTGGCATTCTTTAGTAGATAGTAAAAAATGACATTGATGTGCTGCACATACTATCAGACATTTCATATTACGTGATGATAAAATTAATACACAGATGCAATTAAATAAAGTATTAATTAATAGTTATATGTATGACATTTAAACTTCATCATTCTAGAAAGTTTGGGATTATGACATCAAATAGAACCAATCATTCATGCCAGGATGTGCAACAACAAAGTCGAACATAATAAAACCAAGATCCAATTTATTCACTTTGTAGTGTTCGTCATTTTATTTTCTACATAATTTATATGTGTTAATGACATGTTTTTAAAACAAAAATTATATAAATCAATATCTTTAAAAATGATTTATGTACATGATGGCATGATGCTTTAACAGCCCATCGATAATCCATTCTCAAAAGTGGTTGATCAACTTTGTTAGTATTTTTGTAGCCTCGTTCGAGATGTTGAACCCTTCAAACAAGTAATTCTTCCATTCTCCCGAACTGATAGTATCCACTTATTTTTCTTATTTAAAAGTAGTTGATGGATTATCAACTGTGATATTATGTTTTTCAGCAGTAGATTCTACTGTGACATCTACCTGGAAAGCAAGAATTGTCAATTCTAATCACAGATATACAACTTATTATCTATCTGCTGCAACAGATGGATCATTTATTGGGACCAATTCAAACAGGTAAAAAAGAGTTGAATGATAATTTTGAAGAAATGACCCATATATTGAAACATATGACTCATTTGTTGGTACAAATTAAAATAGTATGAAGACCAGTTTGATTTGATGAAACAGACGGACATATGTTGTAATAGATAATGCATTTGATGCAACAGGTTAGACAACTGTTGTAACACATGTGTATATCTGTTTGATAATTTTCAGCAGATGTATCATCTATAGAAACAGATATGTGTCTATTTATTTGTTGGAACAGATGATATACATTCACCTTTTTCAGCTTATGCTGCTCTCCTGTGGCCCTTGTACTTTGATCAAAGGTGTAAGACAAAGATAAAGAAGTTGTAATTTTTCTTTTATGATGCTTGATGATGCCTTGAAAATTTCTTTTTTCACCTCTTAGCTACCTTAATCTGTAGTGAAGTGTATGGATATGAAATCCTCTCTACCAAAATGACACCCCTCTTAGATATCAATTTATTTACAGAAGCAGTTAATGCATTAATAGTATTAATCACTCTTCATATTTCACCTTACAGTCTTGACATTTGTATGCCGAACATTTATTAGAAGGACCAAAATCTGTATAACCAGTATGATCATAATCATAATGGTTTGTTGTTTAAAAAACTGTAAGAGCTGCATCATTAGACCCAATAGAAGTACCACTAGCACTACCATCATCAATAACAACAAGCCCACCCTCCAAAATTATTTTTCTTATGATAGTTGTTACTCCAAACAATTCCTTTTTTATTCTGTCAATGGCCTTAGGGTCCGATAAAGTTTGCACAGAATGTAAAGTAAGAAAAAATGGCATCTTCAACTCTCGATTGGTTGGAATAAGCGACAGATGAACAATCTAACATAAATCAGTACATATATTAGAATGATGATTAGATCATTCAAAAAAATCATAAATTAAAACAAAAATTTAATTAGAATTAGACTTACTGCATCCTTCGGGGGGTTGAAAAGATCAAGTTTTACATTTTTATCAGTTTTAGCTGACAACCGTCTCAGGATTCTTGGACAGAAAATTTCTTCTCGGTAGTTCACTTGTTGTCTCAATTAGGAATGGCTTCAAATGCCCAACCTATAAAATAACGTCAATAAATAAAAAGCATTATTGAATAAAAAATTGAATCATATCATAATAAAAGAAATATTTACCATGAAATCCCATGGAAAGCCATATAAGTTGACTGTTTTTGGCGTTAACGGAGTTAAAAAATATTTGATAGTTATTTTGAAGCTTTCATAACCCCAAGAATAGCAATTAAATGCCTCAAGATCCTCGGAGAGCTTTATTAAACCAAGTGGTATGTTGTTGTTAACATCTCTCCCCCCCCCCCCAAGGAATATTATGTAAAAACAAAATCAAGCACAATGATTGCTTGTGCTTCTTTAAAAGCTTTTCACCTTTCAACGCTTCTATCAAATTTTTGTTTTTGAATCTTGGAGCAATAAGAGATACCAAGTCTTCATGATCACTCAACTTGTTTTTGCCTTTTTTTGGGTGTGTGGGGTACTTTTTTGGGTTAGAATAGAATAACTTAAGAAGGAGGATAATATTTTAATTCAGTAACTATGGCAAACTCCTTCCAACCAAAACAAACAGGCATACAATAGTAATTTATCCATACCTCATCCATCTTATCTTTGTTTTCATACATAAACTTACGCTTGAGAAGATCACATACCATTTTCATTTGGAAATGAGCATTGTAGTTCTCCAGCAAATCAAGGTATTGCCCAAAGCAGCTGTCCCTGAAATAAGCTTCCAAATTCTATTCTTGAAGTATTTTTCTGAAGGAGTTGAAAGATTTTTTCATGACTGAGTTAACCACAAAATCACCCGTTAAATTTTTGTCACCATCATTTTGGATTCTCACAGGTTAACTATCAATGCTGAAGGTTTTGACCAATTCTTTGGTGAAAGGGCTATTAGCATTTGGATCATCTCTTTTGAAAATTTCCTCCTTCCCATGTTCATTAGCTTCTTCTTCTGATTGAGATAACGCTTGTAAAGCAAGTTCATAGAGTGGTTGATGTAGCCTAGCTTCTTCACTTGTTCCTTTACTTAGACTTGATTCAGTTTCTTTTCTTTTGAGAGTCATATTATCTAAAATTAACGAAAACATAAAATAAATTATAATTGATTAATGCATTCTTAAAAAAGGATAATAGTATATCTAACATGTATAACAGTAAAATAACAATTCTAACATATCACACATCTGTTGCAGTAGGTAGATTGTCTGTTGCAACATATAACTAACCTGTTACAACGGATGAGTAATCTGTTGTAACAATAAAAATAGATTACTCATCTATTAAAATAGATGACTGGTTTGTGCAACAGATCACACATTTGTTACAACATATGAGTGATATATTAGAATGGTTATCAACAGTCAATATTATTTTGATTTCTTCCAACAGAAGGGTCTTCTATCGCGATAGATGAATGATTAGTTGAAAAAATTAGGTCTTGGACATGTTCTGTTGGAATAGTTGATAGGATTTTATCCAAAAGAAGGTTCATTTGTTACATCAGATAATTAATCTGTTGCATTGGAATTTTAATCCGATGGTTCCTCCATTACCTCAGATGGTAAATCCACTGCATCAGATTGTTAATATGTTGCATCATCTGTTGCATCATATGGTTAAGATGTTGCATCAGATTTTTTTACCAATGGTAAATCTATCACATCAGATGGTTAATCTCTTGCATCAAATTTTTATCTAATGGTTCCTCTGTTGAATCATATGGTAAATTTGTTGTATCAGATGGATAATCTAGTGCATCAGAAGGCTAATCTATTGCAGAAAAAATAGTAGCATGATTTGTTCAATAAAACAACTACAATATCACCATTTTTACCAAGAACAAATCAACTCAGCAACGGGTGCAACACCAAAAACACCAACATTGTTGTTTTGTTTGTACAAACACAAACAACAAAAATCAAACTTCAAGAAGTGCAACAAACAACAAAAAATCATATTTCACTCCAAAAAGAGAAGAGAAGAAATATCATAAATTAGGATTTTATTCAAACCGTATTTCAAATTAAAGCAACAAATATTAAAATTCTTCACCAATACTAGAAAAGACGTTGGCTCAAGTTTCTCTTTTTCTTCAAAACTAAAAAGGCCATAATTTTTTACCTATGAAAGAAGAAAAGGGACGATGAAGAACTCAAAGTTGTTGTGTCCTGAGAGAAAGGCTATCACATTGATTGACAGTTGAAAGTCGAAAAGGAACTTGAAGTCATTGGGATTGAAAGGAGAACTTTGCTAAACTATCGGTTGGGAGAAACTGTCAAGAGAAAGAGGAGAGATGATTGATTTGGAGAGGAGAGTGGTGTGAATTGATTTATATTTTTAAAAAGATTAGAAAGTTTTAAAAATATTAATCAAGTCCAGAATTAACTTAATTAAGTTTCACAATTATGTTGACCCTTTAAGTTGGTCAATGTCACCAATCCTTCATTCAAGACTTAAATGACACATTTCCTTCCATTTTCTCAGGTTAGTTCCTATCCCCCTCTGCTTTTGTACCCTTTAGAATGTTATAGACATGTAGGGGTCAAACCTAACCCCCATACCATTAAGTTGATGGCTTAAAAAAAAGTTAATAACCTGGTTATGCCAGTTTCACTGGTTGACTAAAAATTGGATCAATCATCCTTCCAGCGAACCCAATTCTACAGTTATTCACTACTGAGCACTAAAAATTATACCATTCTTTGTCTTAGACTAATAATTAGTATGACCATAAAGTTTTGTGATTTTTCTCTCACAACAAAAAAAAAATGCTTAGATGAGATCAAGTGTTGACAGACAGCATTAAAGATGTATTATGAAAGCAACAACATACCCATACAAGGGGGAACGTAATCTCAAAAGGGGTTTTTAGGGAAAGTGGGATGTACAGAGACCTAACATTGAGAGGTAGAGAACTATATTATACTCTTTCCCCTAGTTTCTTGCCTTTGGATTGAAGTTGGATAAATATATTTTTATTTCTAATCAGAGAAACAAGGCTCGGGTGCTTCAAATAGTTGATGGTTTCCATAGAAAGCTCTTTCTAGATAGCTTCTGTATGTAAATTGACAGGAAATCCTTCAGTGACATGACATGAAGAAAATCATTAGAAAACGAGAAAAATAATATTCAGTTACATTATCTCAGGGTCATTTCAGGATGCTGAAGGCACTAGGAACAACAAAAGGAATAATTCTATCAATAAGGTTGGACATTGTGCCAGAAAACATCAATAATTTATAGCAAGCAAAAACTACAACTGAAAGAACACACTATTGGGTATTGATGGGCCTTTGTTCATATAAAGCAACTAATGAGGGAACAAACCTAAAATCCAAAATTAACAACTCAACTAAAGAGAAGAAGATGAGATGAAGAAGAGCAAACAAATACACATTCAGATTTAGCACAGAAAGAAGAGAAAATACATAAACTTAAAGGATAGTTAGTGAGACATAACCTTTACAAATTATAGGAACTAAGGTGTGTATCAAACACCAAAACCCTCTACAATCCACAATGGCAACACCACACTCCTACGTTGACACAAAAGGGACTCGAAGCACCCGAAAAGCACCAACTTTTCTAAGCTGATTGTCAACTCAAGTGAATTCACACTCAAGCTAACCCTAGTTTCAATTATGGATTTTCCAAGCCCTACACTAAAGGAGATACACTCTTAAGGAGACAAGAAATCTTCAATATTCATCAAAAATCTAAATGAAAAATAAGCCTAAAGATTTTAAAAGACCAAAATACCCTTAATGAAAAGAGGCTCCTATAGAGTGTAAAGAAAAGGCACAAAAAAACCATTACACCTTTAATGAAGGGCGCTCATGGAATGTTTGATGTGGTCTTCTTCACACTTCAACATATGCTTTTCCTTGTGTCTTTTTGGTCTTCACAATTATTCTTCAACACTTGAAGCTCTCGAGAATCTCACCAAGGAAAGTTTCCAAGCAACCTTCCATACACGGGATTATTCTATTGTGGGCTCAAAATGGGTCCTCTATGTGTGTTCCTGTGCCCTCAATGTGACCAAAATTGAGATCTTCTTGTGTTGGCCTCACATGATGTCAGCGAAAGCTATGATGACCATTTGGTTTGTATCATCCTCCCCTTCTTGAAAAGGATTCAACCTCGAATCCATACCTTGCAAAATCAAAGAAAGGACAAACAAGCATAACATCCTCATGGCATGAGGGTTAGGGTTAGGGTAACAACTAACAACATTATTCCAAGATGGTTCATACTTGAAATATTACCAAGGATACTTTGTATTAAACATTAGAAATCTATGCAAGAATGCATAAAGGAATTGGTTAAGAAAATCACCAAGAGGTAAGGAAACCACAATGGTCATAATGGCATCACTAGTAACAAAAGGTAAGAGTATTTTTTCCTTAGGATCCGTAAGACACAATTGCTTCATCAACTCTTTTAAAGACCACATCAAGAGTGGTATCTCACTAAAAGTTAAGGTCTATGCAAAATATATAGTAATGTCACTCAAGCAAGTGGACCAATCAACAAATATCCTACCTCCACATAAAACAAATCCAATACTGGCATAGATATCATCATAAACAAAGAGGTAGTATAGGAAGGCATCACCCAAGGTGATATTATCTATAAGAAGGCCACTTAGCCCAAAAGATATAGAACATAAGACACACAAGGATGGAATTAAAATAATTAAGCACATATGACTTCTTCCCTTCAAGTACAACATCAACTTGGCATCCATAAGTTGGCATTCACTTAATTCAAGTACAAATGTGTCAATAAGGATGCATAGTTAGAGCATTATCCTAAGAAAACAATGACATTGTTGCCCTTGGGGTTTCAAGAATAAAACTTTGATTGTCATGTAGAACAAGCAACAAGTTGGGTGTGCCAATATCATCATATCTGCATTTGGCACCAAGGTCAAATGGAAAGAGTGGCCTTAGACATGGATTTAGACAACAATCTCTTTCCCCATAGGCTTCACCTAATCTAAAAGACATACTCTCTACAATAGCATACACATCATCAAAGGCAAATAAAGAGGAGACAAAGGTGTCACACAAATCAACTTCAACTATGGTTCCTTTATGCAAATACTCACTAGTTCTATGTTCATCACCAATAAAATGCTCAACATAGGAAATACACAAAGAAGTAGATGGCATTTCTAAGCATGTACCACTTTCTATTTTAAGAGAGTAATCCCCACATAGATATAAATAACCATAAGCAGCAAAGGGATCACACACAAAAATATATTCACAAGAACAATCACAATTTGGGTTTCCTAAGTATTCAAGAAATTCAAGGTCACCTTTACCCAATTGTGACTTTTTTTGGTTTCTTTGAGCAAAGCTATCAATATGGATTTCATCATACAACATTCTCAAAGAATCATCTCTAATCCCATGATCAAATCCATCAAAATCAACACTAACTTGAGATTTATCAAAACACCACACATATGCTCAAGTAGTGGACTATATTCATGAGTAGGTTGATCATCATTTACATTCCCACTAGTTGTTGGAAACTCACATACCAACGTAGACTCACCTTGGTTTTCACAAGGGCCAACTAGTGTATGAATACTCTTGTCACTTGGTAATGGAACCTTATTCAAGTTACAAGTGCTAACACTAGATGGACACAAATCATTCTTACGAAAAGAATTAATTTTTTCATCTATAGGATAACTATTTCTTGCAAACTTACAACAAGAATTTGGTATTCATGCAATCTAGCACTACCAAGAGTATCACAAAGGGAAGACTCATCCAATTCTCCTCCAAGTAAACCATCAAATACATCCACTTGTCTACTACTAGCCACATCACGACATTATAAGTTTGTAGGAGATAGCATTATTACCTTTTAGATCACATGAGGTATGGCCTTCACCTAAGTTTGGATCATGGCATCCCATTTTATCCTTTGGGAAGCTCTCATTACAAGGGAGTTCATCAAGAATTCTCCCTTGCATCACCTCTTTATCATTTTTCCCAAAGTTGGAGTTCTTAGCCAAGAACTCTATTTGATCATCAACCATGTGTTCTTGAGGAACTCTCCTTGAATTATCTAGTGAAAGTATATTACCTTGAACCTGCACACAATAAGAATTGATACTAGGAAAAATGGTAGTATCTTGGTTAGTGGTGATTCGACTTTAAGGGTATGTTTGAATAATCAATTGGCGTAGACTTTCAAGATTCCGGTAGAAATCTTCAAAAGGATCCAAGGTAGTGTAAATACCATAACTATCTGGGGTTGATGATGTTGTTCCTTTCCTTTTCAAGGTACCTAATAGAAAACACCTACAAAAAATAAACAAGTTAGTTCAAATAACCTCACATACTCTCACTCTTGGTTTTACCTCACACTTGGTTTCACAAGTGTTGAAAATCAGCTTGTACTTCTTGAGTGATTGAGGGATGAGTCTACTTTTGTCCAAAATAGATTTTTGCTTGAATGACTCAAGGAAATATCATTCGGACTTGAACCAACAAAACACAATGAATTACAAAATGAGAAAAGCACACAAGAATGATAACACGAAAGAAAAGGACACTAAAACTAATTCTCAACCTAGTAGGTAGTTACTAGTTTGTAATTAGTGATAGAATCAAAAAAATGTAACTAAGAATCAAAAATTAGAAACTAAGAAATCAAGATTTGATCTCAAAATTCGATTGTCCGAAAGTGGTGATGTGGCAACTTGTGATTGGACGTCAATTTTGAAATTTTTTTTTAGTTTGTCAAGTTGTGTTTTTGCCAATCTTCAACCAAGGGAGTGTAATTTCAGTTTTTGGAGGATAAAACACAAGGCTTGGACCCTTTTTCAAGATCAAGTGAATTTGAATTGAAATGCCCCCCCCCCCCTTGTACTTTTAATTATACTTATTCTTGTACTTGATTATTCCTTCCCTTTTGTTGTTTTCTTTCTTTTAGATGACTAGGAAGGTTCTTGAAAATTTCCTTAAATAAGTAGTACACTCTCTTTCTTTATTTCTCAAGATCAAACACCCTTTTTTGAATATTTTTCTCCAACAAGATATAAAGATGAGGAAGAATAAAAGGAATATTCAGGAGTTGACCAACGTTTGACCACAAGGAAAATGACCTCCAAATTGAAATTTTCTTGAAGATCTAAGGTCCCTTTGCCAACTCAAACACAACTATCACAAAATCAGTCCGAAAATGTCACACCCACAATAGTCCTAAACGTGACCCACCCTCAAATAGCTTTAAACACAAGCTCAACAATGGTGGATGGTTCAAAACATCTCTGATTTAGCTCAAATAATAGATCTAGACTCTATTAGTGCTAGGAAACAAGGATCTAGCACTAGAAACTCACAAAACACACAAAAGAAAAGTAGATCTAAGGTCAAAAATTCTTCCAAACACAAAAACGGGTTAACAATTTATTGTGAAGTTTTCAATTTTCTACACTCTTTTTTGTTGATTTTCTTCAAGGTAATCAATAATCCAAGACTTAGAGTTGTGGGGAAAACTCTAAAACATGGATTTAATAACAAATAATAAGGGACCAAATCTAAAATTCTAAAATAACAACACAACTAAAGAGAAGAAGATAAGATGAAGAAGAATAAACAAACACACATTCGGATTTAGCACAAAAAGAAGAGAAAATACATAAACTTAAAGGATAGCTAGTGAGATATAAACCTTTAAAAATTATAGGAACTAAGGCATGTATCAAACACCAAAACCCTCTACAATCTACAAAGGTAACACCACACTCTTACGTTGACAAAAAAGGGACTTGAAGCACCCCAAAGCACCAACATTTCTAAGCTGATTGTTAACTCAAGTGAATCCACACTCAAGATAAACCTAGTTTTAATTGTGGCTTTTTCAATCCCTACACTCTCAAGAAGAGAAGAAATACTCAATATTCATCAAAAAATATAAATAAAAAATAAGCCTAAGGAGTCTATTTATAGCTTGCTATATAAAAGATCAAAATGCCCTTAATAAAAAGAGGATCCTATAGAGTGTAAATAAAAGCACAAAAAAGACCATTACACCCTTAATGAAGGGTACTCATGGAGTGTTTGATGTGGTCTTCTTCACACTTCAACATATGCCTTTCCTTGAGTCTTTTTGGTCTTCATAATTATTCTTCAGCACTTGGAGCTCTCGGGCATCTCATCAGGGCAAGTTTCTAAGCAACCTTCCATAGACGAGATTGTTCTATTGTGGGCTCAAAATGGGACCTCATGCATGTTCCCGTGCCCTCAATGTGACCAGAATCGGGATCTTCTTGTGTTGGCCTCGCATGATGTCATCAAAAGCTATGATGACTATCTGGCTTATATCAGTAATAGAAATTAAGAGAAAGGAAAAAGTACAAGTTCACAAAATTTTGGACATGACACTTCAACTATTGGTATCTTTGCTAGGTTTATGCATTGTTCATTTCTGACATGGACTTTTTGCTAAGTCACTTTCAAGAAGATGTCTTTCTGGTGGAGATCATGTGCACCCTTAGGTGATATAATCAGCTCAAAAAATAGATAACCAACAATAAAAACAAACAGTAACCCGGTTCACTATGCTTAATGGTTCTGGGGAAGGGCCGAACTGCAAGGATCCTACCTTGCATTTTTGTAAGAGGCTATTTCTAAAAATCAAACTCATGACCGCCTATTCAAAATAACTACAGTGTATATATAAAAATAAAAGAATCATAGATGAATTTGTAAAACTATTTCTAAAGCACTACAACAAATTATCTTGAATTAGTTTTCAGAACTTAGAGTAATGGGACAAAAGCTGTAGGTAAATTCCTGAGCGATAGGTTTATGAACATTAAAGAAGATTCCACTTTTGTATCTTGGTGTCTTTATTGACTTGAACATAAAGATGGTGCCTTGGTGGTAGATGATATTCATGGTCTCCTATGTGTCCTTTAATCTAAAATAAAAAATTCTATTGCACATCTTGATAATTCATTCATACGACCTTTTCTTTTTTCAAAAGGAAATGGTCAATTAAGCAGCAACTAAATGATGAAATAGAGCAAAGTGTTGTTCACTCTAAAGAAGATGGATTTATTAAACTTCTAGAGATGCTACCAGCAAAAAGTATTTTCAGATTACATGAAATTCCAAATTTCTATCTGTTGGAAACCGTTAGGTAGGCAGGAATTAGTTAGGTAGGCAAAACCTATCTCCAAACTAGTGAACTACCAGCGAAGTTATACAGGAATTAGTTAGGTAGGCATTGGTTTTCCAACGGTTTACTCATCCATTGCAATGGGTCGGTTATATGTTGCAACAAATAACATACCTGGTGCAATAGATTAGTGATCTATTTTTATTGTTTCCAGCATTTTACTTACCATCGCAACAGGTCAGTTATATGTTGCAACAGATAACATACCTGGTGCAATAAATGTGTGATCTATTTTTATGATTTCTAGTGGATTACTCATCCATTGCAATAGGTTGGTTATATGTTGCAATAGATAAACTACATGGTGCAATAGATTAGTGATCTATTTTTAGTATTTCTAATGGATTACTCATCCTTTCAACAAGTTGGTTATATGTTGCAACAGATAAACTACCTGGTGCAATAGATTAGTGATCTATTTTTATGGCTTCCAATGGTTTACTCATCCTTTTAAATGGTTGGTTATATGTTGCATCAGATAAAATACCTGGTGCAATAAATTAGTGATATATTTTTATTGCTTCCAATGGTTTACTCATCCGTTGCATTTGAGTTGGTTATATGTTGTATCAGATAAAATACCTAGTGTAATAGATTAGAGATCTATTTTTATTGTTTTCTACTATTTACTTATCCATTTCAACAGGTCGGTTATATGTTGCAACAGATAACATACCTGGTGCAATAGATGTGTGGTCTGTTGGAACTGTTATTTTACTATTGTGCATGTTAGATTTACTGTTATCCTTTTTTAATGATGCATTAATCAATTATAATCTATTTTATGTTCCTATTAATTTAAGATAATATGGCTCCCAAAAGAAAAGAAATCGAATCAAGTCCAAGTAATGGAACAAGTGTAGCAGCTTGGCTACATCCATCACTCTATGAGCTTGTTTTACAAATGTTATCTCAATCAGGAGTAGAAGATAATGAACACGGGGCGGAGGAATATCTCAAAAGAGATGATCTAAATACTAATAGTCCTTCTGCCGAGTGTTGATCAAAACATTCAGCATTGATCATTATCCTATGAGAATGCAGTGCGATGTTGCCACAGATTTAATGGGCGATTTCGTTGTTAAGTCATCCATGGGAAAATCTTTTGACACCTTTAGAAAAATACTTCAAGAATAAAAATTGGATGCATATTTTAGGGAAAGCTGCTTTGGGAAATATCTTGATTTGCCGGAGGAAAACAATGCTTGTTTTCAAATAAAAATGGTATACGATCTTCTCAAGCGTAGGTTTATATATGAAAACAAAGATAAAATGGATGAGGTATGGATAAATTATTGTGGCATGCCTGTTTGTTTTGATTGGAAGGAGTTGCCATAGTTACTAGACCCAAATGTTATCCTCCTTCTCCTTTTCAAGTTATACCTTCTCTGACCCAAAAAAATACCCCGCACACCCAAAAAAGGCAAAGGCAAGTTGAGTGATCGTAATGACCTGGTGTCAATTGTTGGTCCAAGCTTCAAAAATAAAAAATTGATAAAAGCTTTAAAAGGTAAAGGACTCTCAAAGAAGCACAAGAAATCATTGTTCTTGGTTTGGTTTGTACATAATATTCTTTGGGCGAGAGACGTTAACAACAACATAAGCCCCGTTTTAATAAATCTCTCCAAAGGATCTTAAGGCATTTAACAACGATCCTTGGGGTTATGAAAGTTTCAAAATGACTATCCAATATTTGTTGACCCCGTTAACGCCAAAGATAGTCAACTTATATGGCTTTCCATGGGTCTTCATGGTAAATATTTATTTTATCATGATATGATTCATCATTTTTTTATTCAATAATGCTTTTGATTTATTGGTGTTATGTTATAGGCTTGGGCATTTGAAACCATTCCTTATTTGAGGCAACAAGTGAACTATCAGAAAGAAGTTTCCTGTCCAAGAATCCTGAGATGGTTGAAGGCCAAAACTGATAAAAATACAAAATTTCTTGATCTTTTAAATCCCCTAAAGGAAGCAGTAAGTTCAATTCTTATCATGTTTTTATTTTAATTAATGATTATTTTAAATGATTTCATCATCATTCTAATATATGAACTGATTTATTTTAGATTTTCCATCTGTGGCTTGTTCTGATCAATCGAGAGTTGAAGATGCCAGTTTTTCTTACTTTATGGTCTATGCAAATTTTATCGGACCCTAGGGTCATTGATGGAACAAAAATGGAATTGCTTAGAGCAACAGCCATCATAAGAAAAATAATTTTAAGGGGTGAGCTTATTGCTATTGATGATGATAGTCATAGTGGTAGTGGTAGTGGTGCTGTTGTTAGGGATAATGACGCTCCTCATACTGTTTTTGAAACAACAAGCCATTATGATTATGATCATACTGGTTGTATAGATTTTTCTCCAGATTTTGCTACATCTAGCGAATGTTCTGCATGCAAATATTAAGACTACAAGGCGAAACATGATGGAGTGATTAATGTTATTAATGCACTAACTGCTTCTGTAAAAAAAACGCCATCTAAGACGGATGTCATTCCATCAAAGTGGATTTCATATCCATAAACTCCACTAGAGATCAAGGTGGCTAAGAGGAGAAGGAAAGATACTTCTACGGCATCATCAAGTATCGAAAAAAGCAAAATTACAACGCCTCTATCTATGTCTTGCTCCGATGTTCAGTATGTAAAGGCCACAGGAAAGCAGCATGAGATAAAGAAGGTGAATGTACATTATCTATTCCAACAAAAAAACAGCCACAAATCGGTTTCAACAGATGATACATCTGCTGAAAATTATCAAACAAATATATACATCTGTTGTAACTGTTGTCTAACCTGTTGCATTAGATGCGTTATCTATTACAACAGATGAGTCTTATGTTGCAATAGATGGGTCAACTGTTTGAAATTATTGTACTGCTCTAATTTACCTATTCAAATTTGTCCCAACAGATGATCCATCTATTGCAACATAAGACTCATTTGTTGCAATAGATGGACAATCTGTTGTATACCTATAATTAGCATTGACAATTCTGGCTTTCTGGGTAGATGTCACAGTAGAAGCTACTACTGAAGAGCATAATATAACAGTTTATAATCCATCAAATTCTTCCAAATAAAAAGAAAAGGTGGAGCCTGTTAGTTCGAGAGAATGGAAGAATTACCTATTTAAAGGGTTCAACATCGCGGACGAGGCTTCAAAAAAAACTAACACAGTTAATCAATGACTATTCAGAATGGATTGTTGATGAGCTGTTAAAGCATTCTGCCGGTAGGTACATAAATCAATTTTAAAGATATTGGTTTATTATTGTTATAACAACATGACATTAACACATATAAATCATCATGTAGAAAATAAAATGACGAACGCTACAAAGTAAACGAATCGAGAATTGGTTTTAATATGTTTGACTTTGTTATTCCACATCCCAAAATAAAGAATTGTTTCTATTTGATGTCACATCCCCAAACTTGCTGAAATGATAAGGTTTAAATGTCATACATATTACTATTAATTAATACTTTATTTAATTGCATTTACGTATTAATTTTTTCATCACGTAATCCAAAATGTTTGATAATATGTGCAGCACATTGATGTCATTTTTACTATCTCCAAAAGAAGTCCAAGTTTCAAATACAAGAACAATACAGATACATGACAGATAATTATTTGTACAAAGTTTACATCAATAATGCCTGTGATAGGCATTGTCAACAACAGACGGAAGTTTTCCAAAATGAGAAATGCTTAATCAACATTATCAAAGGTTTTATCATTCTGGCTGGTTTACCTTGGCATTTGGTCGACAAAGTGTACATCCCAATCAATTATGGTGATGAATTCCATTGAGTGTTGGCTGTTGTCATTCTAAAAGAGAGGCGTATCTGAGTTTATGACTCGATGTCGCAAAGGAGACATTTTTCGTCTGAGATACAAAATCTGGCCAAAATATTGCTTATTTACCTTGATATGAGAGGCTTTTTGGACGAAAAGGTTCGTATTGATTGGTCGATGATTGAAGCATACCAGGACAAAATGGGTAATCCATTTGATGTACAATATGTTGAAGGAATTGCTCAACAAACGATTGGTAGACTGTAAGTTTAAGTGTCATGATTTAGTTTTATTTCACAAATTTCACAACGCTTGCATAAACTGCAAGATATGGATTATCTATTTTTTTAAAACTCAGGGATTGCGGGCTTTTTGTTGTCGCCTACACCAAGTATTTGAGCGATGGATTACAAGTACCAAATGATGAACTTGATGCCGGATTACTCATCAAAATATATGCTTCTCTTTTATGGAAATACAAAGAAGCAAAATCTAAGAAGCTGTACGCAAGTGACATTAAAGATCCACAATGACGAAAGCCTAATTCTGTAGCACCGGATGAAGAACAACTTGTCCATATTGAATAGATCTTTATAGCTTGATTCCGTCAATGTAATAACCTATCCTTCTTGGTTTAACTTGTTGATTTATTTGTAGAGTAGATCATTTGTACCCATAATGATTTTTTATATTTTATTTATTTATTGAGTTTTTTCATGTAATTTTTGAAGGCTTCAATTTATTTTATATTGTCTATGAATATAATTTAATCCTCAGTTTTGAACATGTTAATTGAAATAGATTACTAGATTCAAATATCGCAACAGATAATACATCTGCTGCAACAGATGACATTTCTTATCAAATAGATTTAGATATATATTGCAACATGAGATGCAACACGTAGGTCATCTTCTGGAAATTATTACAGGTCTTCCTACTTTCTTGATTTTTTCCAACAGATTACCTATTAATTACAATAGATAGATTATATGTTGCAATATATTGGATATCTATTGTGATAGACAGATTGAGAAATATCTGTATAATGCAACAAATGACCAACCTATTACAACAGATAATCAATCTGTAACAATAGGTATTATATCTATTACAACAGATATACTATCTAATACATTATAAGAATTCAACTATCTGCAGACATAAAAATTATCACCACAACATGTAAAGTGAGGTGGCTTGACATAAAAAAAAATTATCGTGTTCATCTCCATCTTTGTACATATTCTTCTTTATACACGGGATCCAACCATTTGGATAGGTCATCTGCTGGAAATTATATAACAAGTCTTCCTACTTTCTTGATTTTTTTAATAGATTACCTATCAGTTACAACACATAGATTATATGTAGCAATAGATTGTATATCTATTGTGATAGGTAGACTGGGAAACATCTGCATAATAAAATAGATGACCAGCCTATTCCAATAGATAATCAAACTGTCACAATATGTATTATATCTGTTATAGCCTAAGGAGTTATAAGACCCTGAGAGCACACCCTGGGCATCACATAGTGCTTATAGTTCGAGGGATCATAAGCTAACCCATGAGCTGGTACCTGCTGTAAGCACTAACATGATCATAAATGTGTAAGAATACTGACATGCCATAAGGTTTTAATAACTGAACTCAAAACTAAAATATGAGTCTATAGAATAACTAACTAAATCTGATATAATACTGATAAACTGGATAACTAACAATAACGTCTGAATACTGAATAACTAACTCTAATTTCTGAAAAGCCTCTAAAATTGACTAACTAAATATGAGTTGATAGGACAAACCCCCAACTAACTCTGCTAACTACTGAAATAGAGTATGAAGTAAAATAATCTATCCTCGAATGATGAGGACTCACTACTGCTACTGTACTGCTGATAGCCTAAGAAGTGAAGTCTAAGTGTGGTTTGGGAACTGAACGTCAGTACCTGTGATATAATACATTATAGCACAAAAGAAAAGTATGTAATCAGTACTTTGAATATACTTGTATGCAAAATAAGGTAGGCTGATATTTATGGTTTCATGAACAGAACAAAAAATTAACTGACTATGCATGTAAAACATGGAGTACTAAGTAGAGAATATGGAATCTGTAGATACTAAAAATATAGAGAATCTATAAATACCGAGTATTTATGATAGTCTATAAACACTGAAGATACGTGAAAATTTTTAGACACTAGGGATGCATGACCAAGCATATAACATGAACTGAGTAAAATCTGTAAACTAAAATACTAAAAAATATTGATATTTGTATGCTTTGGTCAAACAAATCTAAACTGCATAACTGAACTAGGACTATAACTGAGACTGCTTCTGAGACTGTTGGAGGTATCATCTATCCGACCTGCCCTAATCTAAGTTAATCAGGGTCCAACCTATAACCCCAGTTAGATGGGTGTTAATATCGTGTCATAGGTACTAATGCTAGCTGTGTGGATCCACTAAACTTATATAATGTTCGAAGGACTAAGGTGTTAAGCCTAAACTGGCGGGTGACCCTTGTGAGATAGTCAAGCCTAATCTAACGGGTGACTACTCATACCCTACGCTAGCTACGCAGTTTTGGAGTATAGAGACTTCTACTAATGACTCTATCTATATGACGGGGAATACGCCATCCCTACACTCTCTCGATGCTAAATCCTACTCTCAACTGAAAGACACGAAAATACTAGACTGTTCTGAGTTTAACTGACTGATAACTGGCTATTCTAATAATGATCATAGTGTATATTGAAGGCTATTCTATAATGTACTTTGTACAGAGACTAGACTAAATAAAAAGCTATGGTTTTTAGGTATTTAATACCCCCAGGACTCAAAAAGAATAGTAGTAAAATGACACTAAAACTTGGAGATCAAAACATAAAGGATTTTATTAAATCAATCACTCTTGTAGGCATTTTATCAAACACTTGTAGTTCATGGTCTAAAACAATCATAGGAATGTCATGTAACTTGTAGGAATAGCATGAATTATCACAATAGCATTAATTCATGGTTTAATTCAATAAATAATAATATTAAATGGAGGATTGATTAATAACAATAATTTCATGGTAACATAGTATAAAATCAATAGTACATGGAGATTCATGGATGAAATCATAATTTAAAATGTAATAACTTGGAAAGAATATAACTTGCTAATTAAAATAGAATATTTGGACTCCATAGATAAACATCTAACAAACCCGAGATAGTGAATTTCCTAAGGTCCTTGGTGAGTTCTTGAGGATTGGTCTTGAATTTGAGAGCTAGGGTTTCTTATTCTTTGAAAAGGGGGTCTTTAATTTGAGAGGAAATGAATAATGAACGATTATTTAGGTCAATTGGGGCTAAATTTTGTGTTTTAGGATGAGTTTGGGGCTTAGGAAAAAAATCCAAATACTTTTAAATGGATTTAAAACGTAAGCTAAAAACTGACTATCCCAATTTTTGGCCTTGGCGCGATGCGCCACTATCGCACCAATCCAGTGGAACTGGACAAACACTGCGCCACAGAGCTATCGCAGTAAGCCTTTGGAATTCCAATTTGGACTCATCCGCAATACGCCACTATCGTAGAGGCCCACTGGAAATTGCCAAACTAGAAATTAGCCTGCTCCACAATGCGCCAACATCACGGGGTCATAATGGAAATTGACAATTTCATTTAGACTATCTCCGCGATGTGCTAGGGGTTAAAATGATGATGTTTAACGACTGAAACTTAAAATCTCCTTACCCAATTATTGGATTTCGGTGAATTTTATATCGTTGGAAAGCTAATTGAATTTCCTATGCAATGGTAGGATCTAAACTAAAAAATAATGAGTGTTTTGAAATTTTTATATAAGAATAATCATGTACTGGGACTTAGATTATGCTAGGAAAATATAGGGTGTTATAATATCTCCCCCTTGGGATCATTCATCCTCAAATGAAATTGGTTAAGCTGAAGAAAGCTGTTGGGCTGAGCTTACACACTGAATATCCATTTTTTATGCATGGAATGAATGACTGAACTAATTTGTAAATGCCCTATTGACATGAACATGACGTACAACTGAAACTAAGTATGATAGAGAGAAAGCTTAAGAATATTGGTACCTTATACTGAATCTAAATTCATAGAGAAAAGATGAGGGTACTTGGTTCGCATATCTGCTTCTGCTTCCCAAGTGGCTCTCTCAACAGACTGATTCCGCCAAAGAACTATGACCAATGGAACTTTTTGTTCCTTAGTCTACAAAATTGGTGATCAAGAATTTCAACTAGAACTTTCTCAAAGGAAAGACTGTTCTGAATATCTACACTTTCTAAGGGAACAACTACAGCTGGATCACCAATACACTTTTTCAACAATGAAATATGGAACATTGGGTGTACTGATGCTCAATCTGAAGGTAACTCAAGCTCATAAGCTACCTTTTCGAAATGACTGAGAATTCTGAAGGGACCTACATATTGGGGACTAAGTTTCCCTTTCTTGCTGAATCTCTTCACTCCCTTCATGGGAGAGATTTTAAAGTACACAAAATCATTGACCTCAAACTCAAGATCATTCCTTCTTAGATCTGCGTATGATTTTTGTCGACTCTGGGCTACCCTAAGTCTTTCTCTGATCAATTGAACCTTCTTTAACGCATCAAAAACCAAGTCAGCCCTACTACTGCGGCCTCACCCACTTCAAACCAAGAAACTGGAGATCTACATCTCCTACCATAGAGTGCCTCAAATGGATCCTATGGATACTGGAATAATAGATGTTATTGTATGCAAACTTAATCAAAGGCAAGTGGTCATCCCAACTACTTTTAAAATTAATTACGCATGCTCTCAGTATTTTCTCAAGAGTTTGAATGGTCCTTTCTGCTTAATCATTTGTCTGAGGGTAGAAAGTTGTACTGAGATAGACTTGGGTACCAAGACCTTTTAGAATGCTTTCCAGAAATGAGAGGTAAATTGGGCACCTCTATATGAGAAGATAGATAAGGGAACACCATGTAACCTGACCAACTCTCTCAAATAGAGTTTGGCATAGTCCTCAATTGAATAAGTGGTCTGGCAAGATATGAGCTGATTTGGTCATCCTATCTATAATAACCCAAATAGAATCATGTTGATAACGAGTATGAGGCAAACCCGACACAAAGTCCATGTTAACTTCCTCCCACTTCCAAGTGGGAACACTGAACTCCTGCATGGACCCACTAGGCTTCTGGTGCTCAATCTTAACTTTCTGACATGTAGAGCACTTAGCTACAAACTCTACAATATCTCTTTTCATCCCACTCCACCAATAGACCTCCTGCAAATCGCGGAACATCTTAATGGCCCCTGGATAAATAGAGTAACGAGCACCATGTGATTCTGCAAAAATTTATTGCCTCAAGTCATCTACACCAGCTACACATAATCTACCCTGACAACGCAACACACCATCTCCCTCTTAGGAGAAAACCTCTATTTTTTGATCTCTGACTGATTCTTTCAACTTAACTAGACTGGGATCTCTATCTTGCTTTTTCTTCACCTCAAAAACTAGAGATGATTCAGCGCTACTCTACATCCACACACTATCCTCTACTGAGTCGACTAAGAAGACACCTAGTCGGACAAGCTGATGAACTTCCTGAGCTAACTTCTTCTTATCATCCTCAGCATGAGCAACACTACCCATAGATATTCTACTGAGAGTATCAGCCACTACATTGACCTTGCCTGGATGATACAGAACACTTATATCATAATCCTTTAATAATTCTAACCACTTTCTCTGACACAGATTCAAATATTTCTAAAAGAACACATACTGAAGGCTTTTGTGATCTGTGAACACATCTATTGTACCCCACACAAGTAATACCTCTAAATCTTTAAAGTGAATACTACTACTGCTAACTCAAGATCATGAGTTGGATAATTATTCTCATGGGGTTTAAGTTGTCTGGAGGCATAGAGTATGACCTTACCTCTCTGTATGAGGACATAACCCAAACCTATTCTGGATGCATCAAAGTACACAACAAAACCATCTGAACCATCTGGTAGAGTCAAGACTGAGGCTGAGATGAGTCGAATCTCCAACTCCTGAAAACTCTTCTCGCATGAATCTGACCATTAGAACTTAACTTTCTTCTGATTCAATCTGGAAATGGTGAATCTAATAAAATAAAACCCTTCAATAAACTAATGATAATAGCCAGCTAAACCCAAGAAACTTCTTTTGTCTGATGGAGAGATGGTTCTAGTCCAGTTTCTCACTGCCTTGATCTTTTGAGGATCAACCTTAATGCCATCATCGGAAATGATATAGCCAAGAAAAGCTACTGATCTTAGCCAAAATTCACACTTATAGAATTTAGCAAATAACTAATGAGATCTAAGAGTCTGAAGTACTATTTTGAGATGGTCTGCATGATCATTTTTGCTATGAGAATAAACAATAATGTAATCAATAAAGACTATAACGAACATGTCCAAGTACTGCTTGAACACTTGGTTCATCAAGTCCATAAAGGCTACTGGGGCATTTGTAAGACCAAAGGACATGACCAAAAATTCAAAGTGACCATACCGGGTGTGGAAAGCTATTTTTAGAATGTCACATTCTCTGAACCTGAGTTGATGATAGCCTGATCTGAGGTCTATCTTAGAAAAGTATCTAGCATCCTAAAGTTGGTCAAACAAGTCGTTGATTCTAGGAAGAGGATATCTATTTTTGACTGTGACCTTGTTCAATTGATGGTAGTCAATACACACTCTAAGAGAACCATCTTTCTTATGTATGAATAAAATAGGTGCGCCCCACGGGGAGACACTAGGTCTGACGAATCCCTTATCTAAGAGATCCTTCACCTATTCTTTCAATTCTTTGAGTTCAGCTGGAGCCATTATGTATGGCAGAATAGATATAGGCTGAGTATCTATAAAAAGGTCTATTCCAAAGTCGATTTCCTTTTCGGGAGGAACTTTGGGAAGATCTTCAGGGAACACAACTGGAAATTCCCTTACTACAAAAACTGACTCAAGGGTTGAAGTTTTTAAGTTAGAGTCTTTGACTTGCACAAGATGGTAAATACAACCCTTTGATATCATCTTCCTCGCTCTAAGGTACGAAATTAACTGACCTCTTAATGT
The DNA here is from genome assembly GCF_002878395.1 of Capsicum annuum. NCBI lineage: Eukaryota > Viridiplantae > Streptophyta > Magnoliopsida > Solanales > Solanaceae > Capsicum > Capsicum annuum. Next base: position 66,180 of record NW_025852174.1, on the reverse strand, counting down.
GCTAGCCTTTTCTTAGCATATTTAAGACTTTTAACTTGAAATAATTATAAGTTCTTAAGTAACTACTTTTGTTTTTTATTATATTTTATGTGATTTTGTAGGAAAGTCGGGATGCATGAAAATATATGAAAGCTACATCAAGAAGGATGTTTTTTGGTGAAAATAATTGAGTTTGGAAACTTCACCTGATGACATGGTCTGATAAGCTATCGGATCTCTGATAAGACATCAAACAAGTCGTCACATTGAGGCAGAGAACAAGAAAATAAAGACATGTCTGATAAGCTATGAGATCTCTGATAAGCCATCAGATATGTCGTCACACTAAAGCAGAACACAAGAAAATTAAAGCATTCCTGATGGCAACTTCTGATAAGTCGTCAAACTTCTAATAAGCCATTACAATTGGTGTCACACTGAAGAAGGTCTGACGACATTCTCTGATAAGCTATCAGCTTTGTGATAAGCTATCAGACATGTCGTCAGCTAAAAAAGTTGAATTTTTAGTTTCAATTTTTTTTAAAGTACGGATATAAATAGTGGCTTTTAGGGTTTCATTGAGTATCTGGAACTTATTCCAAAGGCGAAGTCACCTCTCTTTGGGGCTCTTAACTTAGAATTCAATTTTCAACTCTTTTATTTGGTTGTGGGAATTTTATCTTAAACTTGGAAGAGAATCAACTTCAGACTTCATCTTTTATAAGTTTAATTTCTTTGAATGATGAATATAATTATTGCTATCTCTTTCTTTCTCATGTGGAAATAAAACCCACAACTAGGGTTATGGGATCTATGATTATTCCTCCATGGATTTAATAGTTGGTTAGGGTTTGAGTGATTGTGGGGATATCTTGATAATTCCTTTATATGATTGTTTTTCATTAGTTGCAAATAATAGATCCCGCCTTATGTTGATTTGCTCGAACTGAGAAATAAACTAAAGGTAGAAAATTATCAATGAGGATTTGAGAAGGTTAAGTTCTTATCTAATGATTAATGTTGTAACAAGATTGATCCACTCGAGATAAAATCAGTATGAATAAAATGTTTTCCTAAGTTCCAGACAATTAAGGAGTTCAACATCTTGGTAGGTTAAGAAACACTTAGATGGACTATCGAAACTGATAATTTGGTGTTTCCCACAAGTCACAAGATCCCAATACTATAGTTATTTTTTAATGGGGATTAATAATCATATTGATCACAACCCTAGTTTCTCTCTATCATTGATTTGAACCATTGAATGTTTAGAATTGAGTTTTAAAGCAAATTACAATAATAACAATTGTACGATTGATACAAGCCCCCAATTAAATAAAACCATTACCTATTAGTCAGTTTATTTACAAATAGATCTGATTAACACCATATTCCCTATGGAATTCAACCCCAACCTAGTTAGGTTATATATTTGACAGTGACAACTTACTCTCTCGTAAGAGAGGTATAATTTGGGTGTATGAAATTTTAGCACCGTTGCCGGGGAATACTGTTGTAAATTGAGTATAGTTGTGATAATTGACTCATTGTAAGTTTCCTGGTTTTACTTTTATATGTTGTTTTTGGTTCTCTGCAGGGTAGTAGTGTATTCTAAGTACATGGAGTTTAGGTAAACCATTATTATCAGTACATCTGGAACCTCAGTTGATCGGTAGAATGGTAGACCCATAAGAAGCAGGAAGACTAGCCGACTTGGATAGGGCTCAGTTAGATTAATAAAATATAGATAACCCAGGTCGGGTACCAAATCCAGACGAAGAGGACTTGAGAGATGATGATCTATTGGGACCGGGAAATTATAGGCGTACAGAAGATATAGTGGCACCGGTTGAAAAAAATATAAACAAAAATTACCCATTTAGAGCAAGGCAGGATTGTCAACCTGTGCGGTATGATATTGACAATGATGAGGATTATTTAGATTGAGCTAAAGCTATAGGGGAAATCATTCTACCACCATAGCTCCTGGGGTAAAATTCAACATCACCAGTACTATGGTCCAGCTACAGAATTTAAAAGGACTCTTTGATGGATTGCCTGGTGATGATCCAAATCTACATTTGGTGAATTTCATAAATATTTTTAATTCATTTGATTATCCTGGAGTGGGACAAAATTCTATTTATTTGAGATTGTTCCCACTGTCTCTGTCTGGAGAGGCAACGATGTAGTTGAATGAGCTGACTCCTGATTCTATAACAAACTAGAGGCAATTGAAAGAAGCTTTCCTAAAAAGGTTATTTCTACCCTCCAAAATTTTACAGTTGAGGAATGACATCAGAAACTTTAGGCAATTGTCTAATAAAGCTTTGCATGAGACTTGGGCAAGATTTAAAAAGAAGTTGACTCAATGTCCAAACCATAAGATGACTGATGAACACTTGATGGAAATATTCTATAGAGCCTTAAACTCATTTACAAAGCTAATAGTGGATAATGCTATAAGAGGAGATTTTATGGAGCTCACCTTTACTGAGGCTGTGGATATGTTAGAAAGAATGACTAAGACAAGTAGACCTTGGTATACCAGAGATTCTTGGTAGCAATAAATACTAGGTTTAGTGTAATATCAGTACAGAAGCATGACCAGGATATGGCTCACATGAAAACCTAGATGGATCTACTCACAAAACATTTGCTATTAGGGAATGTAGAAAAGGTAAAACCTATGAGGTCCCATGGTAAAGGAGCTAAATCAAACACTGAGGAAGAGGCTAATTATTTGCATAACTAGGGGTTTTTTGGACCGATGGTCAAGGAAAACAAGGTTGGAACCATCAAGGAGATTGGAAGAATAAGACTGACAGGAGTGGACTTTATGTGCCTCCTGGCAATCGAGACAATGTTGTCACTAGCTCGAGTAAAATGTCCATGGAAGACATAATGGAAAAGTTTCTAAAAAGAGCCACTAATGAAGGTGTGACAATAGTGAAAAATGATTTTTCATCATTGAGACAGTTGGTAAACTCACACTCAACTTCAATCAAATAGTTAGAACAGTAGATGAGCCAACTTTCAGCAGCATTGACTCAGAGAAAGAGCAGAACACTACCTAGTAACACAATTTAGAACCCTCGCAATGATGGTACTTGCAAACCAATGACCACTCGAAGTGGTAAAATATTATTGGCTCCTTCTGTGGGTAAAGCCTAGAGCCAATCTATGGTTGAAGAAGACTGTGAGACTGAGAAAAGTAATCCAGTGGAGTTTGAAAAGTTGGATGGCATTGATATCCCTTCTAATCATCAGCAGGGTGATGAGTTAGAAAAAGGGAAAGATAAGGAAAAGAAGGGAGTGCTGAAAACTCTCCCAAAACCACCACCTCTCTTTACCCAGAGATTAAAGAAGCAGGTCGATAACACGAAGTTTAGTAAGTTCATGGCAATGTTGAAATAGTTGACAGTCAATGTGCCCTTGGTTGAGGCACTTGAGCAGATTCCTGGATATGCTAAGTTCATGAAAGACCTTTTCACAAAGAAACGAAAGGTTAGCCATGATTCGGAGGATAATCTTCATTATTGTGGTCCTATCTCCATAAGGTTTTTGGTGCGAAGAAAGGCAGACTTGGGAGCATTTACTATCCCGTGCACTATTTTGGTCCCTGGATTTTACAAAAGCACTATGTGATTTGGGAACTAGTATAATTCTGATGCCGCTTGTTGTGTTCAAGAAACTGGGTTTGGGGGATCCTACTCCCACAAACATGAGACTAGTTATGGCGGATAGGTTTTTAAGATTCCGATTGGTTTTCTACATCATGTACTTGTAAAGATGGCCAATTTATATTCCCTGCTGACTTTGTAATCCTTGATTATGAAGTAGACTTTGAAGTGCCTATAATTTGGGATTGGCCTTTCTTAGCAACTGGGTGAGTGTTAGTTGACATGGAGATGAATGAGCTTTATTTAGGCTCAACGAGAAAGAATTTAGTTTTGAAGTGCATAAATCTATGAGTTAGAAAAATGAGATAAGTGTCTTATCAATTATTGATTTATTCTTTGAAGATGGGAGAGATGTACCAACAGAACTAGGGATGAAGCACTTTCTTGATCCACCTAAAGAAGTAAAGAGGTATCAACAGTGTATCTTGATGAATTCTGAGTAGTCAAGACAATTGAGTCATGCCCAATATTAAATCAGGCGCTACTTGGGAGGCAACCCAAGGTATTTTGTTATTTGTATTCGCTTTATGTGATTGACATCAGATCTTTGCACCTATGGTGCCACAGGTATGTTTCTAACTCTCTTGTTTTGGTTTGATGCATTAGAGACAATGCATGATTTTAAGTTGAGGGTGAGACTACTTGTGGGTATTGATGTCCTCTTGGGATTTTTGTTGTTGTTCCTCTTTTCCTCGGAGTCTTGTTCCTAGTAGAGTGGCATGTTTAGGCATATTGTGTTTGTTTTATGATATGTTTTGGTTAATTGAGAAAAAAATAAGTATCTGGGATAGTTGACATTTTTTTGTTGATTTTTGGGAATGATAAATACCTCTCAAATTATCTATTTTGTAAATGTGTGATGTGCATCTATATGCGACTACTGTTAATCTTTTTATGGTATTGGTATGAGGAACATGATAATCACTGCTAACAATTGCATAAACCGGATAGGTAGTAGCTTGTAATGTACCTTTGTGCCATGTATTTGTGAGATACTAACCTAGTTTCCATTGTGTGCTAAATCCAGAGCTTGCCCGATTGGTCTTTCCTTGGTTATAAGAGAGTGGTTAAGAAAGGATCATAGGCCATTTTTTATGTTAGTCCACTTTTAGCCTAAACGATCTTCCATGTTTCAATAATATCCCTTGATCCTAATTTTGAGCCTGAATGCCTATATTTTTTTTATTATACCTATCACCTTCCCACTTGTATCATAATGAACCTGTTTTGGCTCTGGTTCTCCTTGGGCATTGTGCACTTTGACTTAAGCAAATCGCCTAAGTTGAGGGTGGCTATCATAGGGGTGCATGATGTAAAGTGAGTATAAAAAAAGATTAAAAAAATATAGGCTGGGTGTGGTAGAAAAAGAATAAGAAAAGAAAAAAATTGTGAAATAGAGAAAATGAAAGACTAAAGGACTGCATCTAGCCTAAATTTTCTTTAATAAAGAAACGGAGAAATAAGTTGAAGGTTGATAAGTGAGAACCCGTAGTAAGAGGCTTAGTCACTTTAAATATCTTTGCGTATCATACATCCCAAGGCCTATATTACAAGCTGAAGAAAAGTCCTATAGTAATCCTAGCTTAACTGTCTGGAAACCTCGGTGATGAAAATAAAGGTAGGCTTATGGTGTTTGGTACACATTGACTAGAACTTGTTTTTTAGAATGAGTGTCTCTTGACCATCTCCGCATTGACACGCTTGAGTTCATATATGAGTAAGAAGGGATTTCTTTATTGTAAGGGCACACTGATTGCATTGCTAGCTACTTACTTGTTTCGGTAGTGTAACTTGTACATATGCATGGTTATTGTTGCTAATTTGATGCCATATCTTGATTCCTTTCTGTCACATTGTTGATCTTCATTGATATACACAGTTGAGTTTGAAGGTGATTGAAATTGGAAAGGGTAATGTGTTTTGAGCTAAAATTAACAATCAATTGTCGTAGGTATCTTATGTTTCTCTAGGTTTAAACATTGTAGTATGGAGTAATGTAGTTGCTTGAGGACAAGCAATGGTTTTAAGTTTAGGGTGTTGATGTGCTAGCCTTCTTTTAGCACATTTAAGACTTTTAACTTGAAATAATTGTAAGTTCTTAAGTAACTACTGTTGTTTTTTATTATATTTTATTTGATTTTGTAGGAAAGTCAGGATGCATGGAAATATATGAAACCTACGTCAATAAGGATGCTTTTTGGTGAAAATAATTGAGTTTGGAAACTTCACCTGAAGACATGGTCTGATAAGCTATCAGATCTCTAATAAGCCATTAGACATGTCGTCACATTGAGGCAGAAAACAAGAAAATGGAGACATGTCTGATAAGATATCAGATCTCTGATAAGCCATCAGACTTTTCGCACACTGAAGCAGAAAATAAGAAAATTAAAGCATTCCTAACGGCAACTTCTAATAAGCCGTTAGACTTCTGATAAGCCATCACAGTTGGTGTCACACTGAAGAAGGTCTGACGACATTCTCTGATAAGCTATCAGCTTTGTGATAAGCTATCAGACATGTCGTCAGCTAAAAAAGTTGAATTTTTAGTTTCAATTTTTTTTAAAGTACGGATATAAATAGTGGCTTTTAGGGTTTCATTGAGTATCTGAAACTTATTCCAAAGTCGAAGTCACCTCTCTTTGGGGCTCTTAACTTAGAATTCAATTTTCAACCCTTTCATTTGGTTTTGGGAATTTTCTCTTCAACTTGGAAGAGAATCAACTTCAGACTTCATCTTTTATAAGTTTAATTACTTTGAATGTTGAATATAATTGTTGGTATCTCTTTCTTTCTCATGTGGAACTAAAACCCACAACTAGGATTGTGGGATCTATACTTATTCCTCCATGGATTTAATAGTTGGTTAGGGTTTGAGTGATTGTGGGGACATCTTGATAATTCCTTTGTATGATTGCTATTTATTGGTTACAAACAATAGATCCCGCCTTATGTTAATTTGCTCGAACTAAGAAATAAACTAAAGGTAGAGAATTATCAACGAGGATTTGGGAAGGTTAAGTTCTCATCTAATGATTAATGTTGTAACAAGATTAATCAACTCGAGATAAAATCAATATGAATAGAATGTTTTCCTAAGTTCGAGAGAATTAGGGAGTTCAACATCTAGGTAGGTTGAGAAAAACTTAGACAGACTATCGAAACTGATAATTTGGTGTTTCCACAAGTCACGAGATCCTAATACTACAGTTATTATTTAATGGGGATTAATAATCATAGTGATCACAGCCTTAGTTTCTCTCTATCATTGATTTGAACCATTGAAAGTTTAGCTTTGAGTTCCGAAGCAAGTTACAACAATAACAATTGTTCCATTGATACAAACAACCCCAATTAAAGGAAACCATTATCTATTAGTCATTTTATTTACAAATAGACTTAATTAACACTATATTCCCTTTGGGATTCGACCCCAACCTAGTTGGTTATATATTTGACAATGGCCGCTTACTCTCTCATAAGAGAGGTGTAATTTAGGTGTATCACCCCTAAGAGTTGTGGTACTACCCCTCCATTCAAAGACTGGTTCATTTGGGAACTAAAAATGAACTATTCTATTTCTATAATCAACTAAGGCATAGCATGAGTGGAGCCAATCCATGCTGAGAATGACATCAAAATCCATCATCTCTAACTCCACAAGATCAACTGAGATAACTTTCTGAAATATTGTGACCAGATAGCTCCTGTATACCTATCTGGCTACAATGGAAACACCTACTGGGGTAGACAGTGAAAAGGGCTCTACTAGAGTTTTGAGACTGACTCCAAAATTAATGGTTATATATGGAGTTACAAAAGAAAGAGAAGCTCCAGGGTCTAGTAAGGCATAAACATGTAAGTGAAAGACCTGAACGTACCAATAACTATGTCTGGAGAATTTTCCTGATCTTGGTGGGACTGAAGAGCATATAATCTATTCGGACGTTGACCACTGGTAGCACTGGAAGCGGCACCCTGTTGAGTTAGGCGACCGAATGGAATTGATGACTAGCGGGACTGTCCCTATTGGTGCAAATCCCTATCTTTCTGAGAAACTACCCGATACTCCCAAATCTAATGGCCTGGCTTACCACACCTGAAGCAAACATCACTACCCACTTACACTCACCCTAATAGTGTCTGCCATATTTCTGACATAGGAGATTTGTACGACCACTGCTAACACTGACCTGGGACTTAGAGGCTGGTGCTCTATCCCTATTATCATTTCTGAATTTGGGTATGGGAGCACTGGCTGAAGAGGGTGTTGGGGCTGTAGACCTCTGATAAAACTAAGGACGTTTATCACCTTCTGACTTTGGCTGACTGAAATTAAAACTACCCATCCTAGCTCTCTTGTTTCCTCACTCCCTCTTTTTAATCCTTTGCTCCTCTATCTGTTGAGCATGGACCATTAGCCTAGAAAATTCCATCTCACTAATCAGCATTACGGTCCTGCACTCCTAGACTATACTATTAGATATACCAGACACAAACTTACTTATCTTGGACCTGTTATCAGCTACCACATAAGAAGTAAACCTAGCTAACTGAGTAAACTTGGGGGAATACTCCCTCACGCTTATGATGCCCTGCCTCAAGTTAATAAAATCTAACACTTTGGCCTCCCTCAACTCCAATGGGAATAATCTATCTAAGAAAGCTGTGGCAAACTCTTCCTATTATACAGGCCTTGCATCTATACTTATATCAATATTCCACTGCTTAAACCAAGTATAGTATACATCCTGCAACTGGTATGCAGCCAACTCAGCACTCTGACTAGATTTCGCCCCCATATCATCCGTAAAAGAAGGAGAATTCATCCAAGTAAAATCTAGAATTCTAGTTCCAGCAATATTAGCCACTGGGTTAGCTAGAACAGCAGTTGGCCATTCATTCTGTGTTGCTACGGAGTTTGCAAGAATAGTGAATGCATCTCTGAATTCTACGTGAGAGACATGCTCATCTGGAGGATCTGCCTGGACGGGCTGAGGTGCTAGCTGTTTTCCTATTCTTCTTTCGATGCTAGCTATTTTCCTATTCTTCTTTCGTTCTTCTTGGGAGGCATGTTTTATAAATGAAAGGAAGAAATAGATTAGATAGGGAGTTAACTTGAGCTCATGCTCACTCGCATGACATGAATACTGAAATAAGGGGAACTTTTCCTTAACGCCTTGTAGCCTCTCGTACATAAGTGTGGCGCGCTACACACCCATGCACAAGACTCTACTTGACACAGCTTTCAAACATCCTAGGACACTTTAAAACCTTAGACTCTAATACCAAGTTTGTAATGCCTCGAGAGCACAACCTAGGCGTCACACGGTGTTTACAATCCCGAGGGACCATAAGCTAACCCATGAGCTACTACCTGCTGTGAGCACTGGATAACATGAACATAAATATGGAAGAATACTCACATGCTATAAGGTTTTAATAACTAAACTCAAAACTAAAATATGAGTCTATAGAAATAACTGACTAAATCTGATACAATACTGATAAACTGGATAGCTAATTGTAATGTCTGAATACTGAATAACTGACTCTAATGTCTGAAAAACCTCTAAAAATGACTGACTGAATATGAGTTGATGGGACAGGCCCCCAACTAACTCTGCTAACTACTAAAATAGAGATATGAAGTAAAATAATCTATCCTCGAATGATGAGGACTCACCACTGCTATTGTACTGCTGATAGCCTAAGAAGTGAAGTCTAAGCATAGTTTGGGAACTGAGCATTATCAACTATGATATAATACATCATAGTGCAAAAGAAAGGTATCGATTAGTACTTTGAATGTACTGGTATACTAAATGAGGTAGGCTGATATGCATGGTTTCATGAACAGAACTAATAATTAACTAAATATACATGTAAAACATGGAATTTGTAGATACTAAAAATATAGAGAATCTATAAATACCGAGTATGCATGATAGTCTGTAAATATTAAAGATAAATAAAAATCTGTAGACACTGGGGATGCATGACCAAGCATATAACATAAACTGAGTAAAATCTATAAACTAAAATACTGAAAAAAACTGATAGTATGCTTTGGTCAAACAACTCTAAGACTGTATAACTGAACTGGGATTGTAATTGAGACTGCATCTAAGATTGTGGGAGGTATCATTGAACCGACATGCCCCAATCTGAGCTAACTGGGATCCAACCTGTAACCCCAGTTGGAAGGGTGTTAATATCGTGCCATGGGTACTAACTCTAGCTATGTGGATCCACTAAACTGATATAATATCTGAAGGACTAAAGTTGTCAAGCCTGAACTTATGGGTGACCCTACAAGATAGTCAAGCCTAATCTGATGGGTGACTACTCATACCCTACGCTGGCTATGTAGTTCTGGAGTATAGGGATTGATACTAACGACTCTGCCTATCTGATGTGGAATTCGCTATCCCAACACTCACTCGGTGCTAAATCCTACTCCCAACTAAAAAACACTAAAATACTAGATTGTTCTGAGTTTAACTGACTGATAACTGGCTATTCTAATAATGATCATAGTGTATTTTGAAGGCTATTCTATAATGTACTTTGTACAGAGACTAGACTAAATAAAAAGCTATGGTTTTTAGGTATTTAATAGCCCCAGGACTCAAAAAGAATAGTAGTAAAATGACACTAAAACTTGGAGATGAAAACATGAAGGCTTTTATTAAATCAATCACTCTTGTAGGCATTTTATCAAACACTTGTAGTTCATGGTGTAAAAACAATCACAGTAATGTCATGGAACTTGTAGGAATAGAATGAATCATCATAATAACATTAATTCATGGATTAATTCAATAAATAATAATATTAAAACATGGAGGATTGATTAATAACAATAATTTCATGGTAACATAGTATAAAATCAATAGTACATGGAGATTCATGGATGAAATCAAAATTTAAAACATAATAACTTGGAAAGATTATAACTTGATAATTAAAATAGGTTATTTGGACTCCATGGATGAAAGGAATCCATGGATGAACATCTAACATACCTGGGATAATGAATTTCCTAAGGTTTTTGGTGTGTTTTTGAGGATTGGTCTTAAATTTGAGAGCTAGGGTTTCTTATTCTTGGAAAAGGGGATCTTTAATTTGAGAGGAATTGAATAATGAATGACTATTTAGGTCAATTAGGGCTAAATTTTGTGTTTTAGGATGAGTTTAGGGCATAGGAAAAAGACCCAAATACCCTTAAATGGATTTAAAACATAAGCTGAAAACTGACCATCACGATATTTGGCCTTGGCGCGATGCGCCACTATTGGCCAAGACACTGGAAATGGACAATTGGGACCTGGACAAACACCGCGATGCGGAGCTATCGCAGTAAGCCTTTGGAATGCCAATTTGGCCACATCCGCAATGTGCCACCATCGCAAAGGCCCACTGGAAATCGCCAAACTACAAATTAGCCTACTCCACGATGCGCCAACATCGCGGAGTCACATTGGAAATTGACAATTGTTATTTGGACTACCTCTGCAATGCTCTAAGGGTTAAAATGACAATGTTTAACAACTGAAACTTAAAATCGCCATAACTTCTTACTCGGTTATTGAATTTTGGTGAATTTTATATTGTTGGAAAGCTAATTAATTTCCTACGCAATGGCAGGCTCTAAACTAAAAAATAATAAGTGTTTTAAAATTTTTATATACAAATACTCATGCATTGGGACTTAGATTATGTTAGGGAAATATGGGGTGTTACAAGAGTCTATTTATAGCTTATTACATAAAAGACCAAAATACCCTTAATGAAAAGAGGATCCTATAGAGTGTAAAGAAAAGGCACAAAAAAGACAATTACACCCTTAATGAAGGGCGCTCATGGAGTGTTTAATGTGATCTTCTGCACTTCCACATATGCCTTTGCTTTTGTCTTTTTGGTCTTCATGATTATTCTTCAACACTTGAAGCTCTCGGGTATCTCATCAAGTCAAGTTTCCAAGAAACCTTCCATACACAGGATCATTCTATTGTGGACTCAAAATGGGTCCCCCATGCGTGTTCCCGTGCCCTCAATGTAACTATAATCGAGATCTTCTTGTGTTGGCCTCACATAATGTCATCGAAAGTTATGATGGCCATTTGGCTAGTATCATCCTCCCCTTCTTGAAAAGAATTCAACCTTGAATTCATACCTTGCAAAATCAAAGAAAAGACAAGAAGCACAACATCCTCATGGCATGAGGGTTAGGGTTAGGGTAACAAATAACAACATCATTCCAAGGTGGTTCACACTTGAAATATAACCAACGATACTTCGTATTAAACACACAAGGTGATATCATCTATAAGAAGGCCACTTATCTCAAAAGATATAGAACATAAGACATACAATGATAGAATTAAAACAATTAAGGAAATATGACTTCTTCTCTTTAAGTGAAACATCAACTTGGCCTCCACAAGTTGGGATTCACTCAATTAAAGTACAAGTGTGTCAACAAGGATGCACATTTAGAAGCATTATCCCAAGAAAACAATGATACTTTTACCCTAAGGGTTTTAAGAATAATACTTTGCTTGTCATATAGAACAAGTAACAAGTTGGGTGTGCAACATCATCATGTCCATATTTGGCACCGGGGTCAAATGGAAAGAGTGTCCTTAGACATGGATCTAGACAATAATCTTTTTCCCAATAGGCTTCACCCAATCTTAAAGACATACTATCTATAATATCATACACATTATCCAAGGTAAATAGAGAGTATAGAAAGTTGTCACACAAATCAACTTCAACTATGGTTACCTTATGCAAGTACTCACTAGTTCCAAGTTCATCACCACTAGGATGCTCAACATAGGAAACACACAAAGAAGAAAAAGATGGCATTTCTAAGAATGCACCACTTTATATTTTAAAAGAGTAATCCCCACATAGATATAAATCATGACAACGGCAAAGGTATCATACACAAAAACATTTTCACAAGAATAATTAGAATTCGGGTTTCCTAAGTATTCAAGCGATTCAAGGTCACCTTGACGCGATTGTACCTTTTCTTGATTTCTTTAAGAAAAGCTATCAATATGTATTTCATCATAAAACATGCTCAAAGAATCATCTCCAATCCCATGATCAACTCCATCAACATCATCACTAACTTGAGACTTATCAAACACACCACACATATGCTTAAGTAGTGCGTTACATTCATGAGTTGGTTGATCATCATTCACATACTCACTAGTTTTTGGCAACTCACATACCAACGTAGACTCACCTTTATTTTCACAAGGATCAACTAGTGTGTAAATACTCTTGTCACTTGGTAATGGAACCTTATTCAAGTTATAAGTGCTAGCACTAGATGGACACAAATCATTCTTACGAAAAGAATTAATTTTGTCATCTATAGGATCAACTAGTTCCTGCAAACTTACAACAAAAATTTAGTCTTAATGCAATCTAGCAATACCAAAAGTATCACAAAGGGAAGACTCATGAAATTCTCCTCCAATCAAACCATCAACTATATCCACTTAGCTACTACTATCCACATTATGGCATTCTAAGTTTGTAGGAGTGTAGGAGATAGCATTGTTACCTTTTAGCTCACCTGAGGTATGGCCTTCACTTAGGTTTGGATCATGGCAGCCCATTTTCTCCTTTTGGAAGCTCTCATGACTAGGGAGTTTGTCAAGAATTCTCCCTTGCATCACCACTTTATCATTTCCCAAAGTTGGAATTCTTAGCCAAAAACTCCATTTGATCATCAACCATGTGTTCTTAAGGAACTCTCCTTGAATCCTCCAATGGAAGTATATTATCTTAAACCTGCACACAAGAAGAATTGATAGTAGGAAAAATTCTAGTATATTGGTTAGCGGTGATTCATCTTTAAGGGTAAGTTTGAATAATCAATTGGCGTAGACTTTCAAGATTTCAGAAAAAACCTTCAAAAGGATCCGAGTTAGTATAAATACCATAACTATCCAGGGTTGATGATGTTGTCCCTTCCCTTGTCAAGGTACCTAATAGAAAACACCTACAAAAAATAAACAAGTTAGTTCAAATAACCTCACACACTCTCACTCTCGGTTATACCTCACACTTGGTTTCACAAGTGTTAAAAATTAGATTGTACTTCATGAGTGATTGAGGGATGAGTTTACTTTTTCCCTTAATAGATTTTTGCTTGAATGACTCAAGGAAATATCTTTAGTACTTGAACCAACAAAACACAATGAATTACAAAATGAGAAAAGCACACAAGAATGATAACACGAAAGAAAAGGACACTAAAACTAATTCTCAACCTTGTAGGTAGTTACTAGTTTGGTAATTAGTGATAGAATCAAAAAAATGTAACTAAGAATCAAAAATTAGAAACTAAGAAATCAAGACTTGTGCTCAAAATTTAGTTGTCCCAAAGTGGTGATGTGGCAGCTTGTGGTTGGACATCAATTTTGAATTTTTTTGTTCTTCAAGTTATGTTTTGGCCAATATTCAACCAAGGGAGTGTTATTTAAGTTTTTGGAGAAGAAAACACAAGGTTTGGAGCCTTTTTCAAGCTCAAGTGAATTTGAATTGAAATGGTCCCCGCTTGTACTTTCAATTGTACTTGTTCTTATACTTGATTATTCCTTCCCTTTTGTTGTTTTCTTTCTTTTGGATAACTAAGAAGGTGCTTGAAAATTTCCTTGAACAAGTAGTACACTCTCTTTCCTCCTTTTTTATAACAACCTAAGACTACTCCCTAGTTGTCACACGGTGCTTACGACCCCGAAGGACCACAAGCTAACCCATGACTGATATCTATTGTGAGCACAGAACAGTTATGCTGAATAAATATAGAAAAATAGGCTGAAATTCCATAAGGTTAAAAATATGAAATAATGATAAATAACAACATCTGATAAAACACCTGTATCTAAAATACTGTCTGAACTAGTCTAGTCTAAAAGCCTCTTACTGAACTATCTGAATATGGAGTTGATGGGATAATCCCCCAACTAACTCTAACTCCTACAATACTAAAACTACTAAAATGCAAAAATAAAAGTATGTCCTTAATAGATGAGGACTCAATACTAAATCTATGACTGCTGACTGGATCTGTCTATGCGCAGTCAGGAAACCTGAGCGTCTAAACCTATGATATGAGACATCATAGCGCAAAGAAAGAGTATGTGTCAGTACGTGGAATATATTGGTATTCTAGATGAGATAAGGCTGAATGTAAGTGTTCAAATGCATAAACAGTAACTGACTGAATAATATAGAATAACTAGCTATGAGTACGTGGATAACTGAAACTGTTATAAACACTAAGTATGCAATATTGTGCATATATGTATACCTTAACTGAGCTTTTCTGAAGCTAAGTACTGAGCTGTGTTACTGAGTAACTGATAATCTGAAGTTACTGATAACTGAATTGCTAATACTGAGTGACTGTGTCTGACAATCCTAATCCTACAAAATTGAACTGAGTTCTAGACTGAAGAATGAAACTGAAACTGTGGAAGGTAATTATCTAACCAACATGCCCCTCTCTAAACTAATTGGGTTCCAACCTATAACCCCAGCTGGAAAGGTGCTAATACCATGCCATGGGTACTAACACTAGAAAACTAGGATGCCAAACCTAACTGATGGGTGACACCTAGGTGGAGCCAAGCCTAATCTGATGGGTGACCCCTGGGAGGTAGTCAAGCCTAGTTTGATGGGTGACTCTTCATCCTGTGCTGGCTAAGCAGTTCTGGAGTATAGGGACTGCTGCTAATGACTCTGCCTATCTGACGGGGAAGCCGTCATCCCTTCACTCGCTCGGTGCTAAATCCTACTCCTAACTGAATAGACATTGAACTATTATACTAGACTGAATTAGACTAAATTCACTGAGTTTCCTGAGTACTATTACTGATTGAGTTCTACTGAGTTCTGTATCTAATTGAGAGTACTATTGATCGTGACAAGACTGACAATATTATGTATCTAACACTGGTTCTAAATAAATGGCTAACTGACACTTGATAGCATGAAAATTAAAGCATCACAGATCTCGCAAAGCATAACAATTTATACATGTTCATATATCATCTATAGAGACATTTTATCAAACACTTGTAGGGCAATAGCTTGTTCATAGGCTAACATGTCATGATTTTGTCACTTTATTCACATGGACATTCTATCAAACACTTGGGGAGCACAACTTCATTCACATAATCATGGATACCATATAAACATGGAAACTACAATGCCCAACTTACAATTCCATGGGTTTAGCTTGCAATTCATATAATTCCCCATAAATTACTAATCTAATTTCATGAATATATAATAATCACGGATTAAAACCCACTTAACATCATAGATACATTAATCACTTTGTAAATTCAATTATCAAGATAATCACACATTCGTCACACATGTTATTCAATTTCATGAAACTTGCTCTTAAATCATGGATTGAAACCCAACTACTATCATGACCATGAATTAAATCTAATTCAAACATGAAAATCATAAATCTAAGATCTTGTATATTTGAAAAGGGATTCTTGGACTCTATGGGTGAAAGAAACCCATAGATGAACACCTAACATACCTGAGAAGAAGAGTTCTTGAAGGTTCTTCGAGATTCTTGAGGATTGACCTTGATTTTTGAACTAGGGTTTTTGCCTCTTGAGAGAGAATGATTTAATTTGGGGAAATACTGAATAAATAATGGTGTAACTAGGTTTATTAGGGTTGAATTTTGTGTTAAAGGCTGACTAGGGCCATGGAAAAAGACAAATACCCCTAGAATGATTTTAAAAACTCAAAATTTAAAATTGGAAATTAACTAAAAAATCTAATTTGGGCCTTGGCGCAATGCGGCGCTATCGCGCTGTGTCACTAAAAAGTGGACAACTGGGAATTGGACCATCAATGCGACAAGGTGGAATCGCGTTATCCTTTGGATGCGAACTGAAAGTTTACCGTGATGCAGTGGGATCACATTGGTGTACTGGAAACTGACAATTGCCATTTTGACATTCCCCGCGATGCGCTACTGGCCTGAATGATGGTGTTTAACGACTAAAACTTAAAATCGCCATAAATTCTCACTTAGTTATTGAATTTAGGCAAATTTTATATCGTTGGAAAGCTAATTGAATTTCCTATGTAATGGCAGGATCTACACTGAAAAATAATGATTGTTTCAAAAATTTATGTATGAATACTCATGCACTAGGACTTAGATTATGCTATGGAAATATAGGATGTTACAATATCTTTCCCTTGGGATCATTCGTCCTCGAATGAAACTGGTTAAGCTAAGACACTAATAGATTAAGTTTACATACTGAATATTCATATCTGATGCATGACTACATGACTGAGCTACTGACAAACTGAGCTTTTACACTGAACATACATGAACGGGAACATGAGAACATGACTGAGTTTGAAACATAATACATGGACTGACTATCATGAACGGGACTAGGCCCTTGAATACATGCCATGACGTGGGAATAGTTATTCGGATAAGATTGGAATGAGAGGGTCAACTTATGAGTACCCATTACACCAAACTAGATTCATTACATGAAGATAAACTAAAAGGTTTAGGACCTGAAATCTCAGGGGTTATAGTGCATCTCCCCCTTGGGACATTATGTCTCTCGAAGAATGCTGACTTGGATGGGATACTAAGGAAAGGCTAAGACGGTGCACAGGGCACCTACAAACTAAATCGTGACTGAATATTTGAGATCTAAAACTAAGACATGATACATGAACTGGGCTGAATTAGTAACTACTATAATTGTTCCATTTTGGGATAGGACGACTAGATGAAAAGATGGGAAACCATCCAAAGTTGTCCGCCTGACTGCTAAACTGAATTGCTGGCTTTACGGACCAAATCATACTAAAAATTTATACTTAACTGGAGCATCTCTTAACACTCTTTCTATAAAGTTCTACTGACTTTACGGAGCAAGGAAATCTTAGCATGGCCTGAATGAGACATAACAAATTCCAACATGGCTAAAATTCTGTAATATGAGGCGAGGCCTACGAAATATCACCTAAAATAGAGTGACTAAGCCTTATGTACTGCCGCTACAAATTTTCAAGCTTAAATATGTTTCTCAAATACTCTCTCAACTATACCCTCCACCTTAACATAATTCTTTACCTAAGAGTACTAAAAATGTTCACATGGGCACTGAGCACGAATGCGTAAACATACTAACCTATTTGATTAACTGGATGACTGATAGCTGAATACTGGTCATGTAAGATTGAACTGTACTTAACTTGAATAATTGGAATAAGACTATAAAGTGTTATTCCTATGAGGTAAGGACTGACTGAGGAGCGTGAGGTAACTGAGAATGAATTTATGGGAACGGTATTATCTAGGAATGCAAGACTAAGCGCATAACATGATTCTAAAATACTAAGATACTGACAACTAAATATCTGATAATTGTACGCTTTGGTCAAGAAAACCTGAAATTGGACTAAGTTTTGTACTGAATGTTGAACTAAGACTGTGAATGAGTTCTGATAGCTATATGATGGGGATTGGCACAAATTGAGGATCTAAATGTATACTCACATTCTGCATTTTCTTAATTTCTTATCTCAGAAAGAATTCTGATTTTCCTCTAATAACTAAATACAACCTCCTTCTAGCTACTCCCCTGCACACTAACATAACTTTTAAGCCTATCTTCATAAATACAGCTTTGGATAAAACATGCATACACCAATCTTTCCTTAATCATGAAACATCTACTTTACTCTTTCTTTCTAAGGAATTTCTCATCACCACATCATTTCATATAGAGGGTTCACTAAAGGGCTAAAACATAGGGGCCTAAAGTATGAATAGAGACTATACCTGAACTTAATACTTAACTGAAGCCTGAGGAATAGAATACCTATATCATGGATTTACCAAGAGGTCCAAACTAAAAATATACATGACATAGTCTGAATTTAACTGATCATTAGGAGCGTAGCATGAGTCATGGGAACTGAGCATACTGTAAGGTATGAGCACCTGAGTCATGATCTGCATGATCGGGGTTGGAGTTTCTGTATTCATGGAACATGATTCGTAATACTAAGAAAACTGGAACTCCTTATACTAGAAACTGTAAACATACATAATTTTTTATAATGTGCATGGATAGAAACTATGATCATAGAGCTGGCGTGTAAGGCATGAGTAGATATCATGATAGCTGAAGTGAAAAACTTTGCACTGAGGTAAGGATGGGTTGGGCATCAATCTCTCCCACTGCTTCTCTACATATACTGATATTACTACTAAAATCTAAAAGTCTGACTTGGTTAATTGCTCTGCCATATCCCCCTTAGCTTAAAGCCGTTATTCTAAGTCTGTGAACCCCTTAATAAACTCTAAACCGAGCTGAGACCACTTTACTCTAGATTCTAAGATATGGAAATGCTCATAAATTCTAAACTCATTCTGAAGGACTACTCCTAATAATGTAAGATCCACTACTAGTAATTTCTTCTAATACATGTTTCTTAGCTTTCTATTGCCCCAACAATCATCATATAGCAGCCTCAATACCAACTAACTTAGAATTCTCAACTTCTCTTTCTACTAGTTCAATCTAGAGATTCAAACTTAAATCAACTAAAATTGAGGTACTACCCCTTCATTCAAGTACTGGTTCATCAAGAAACCAAAATGGAATGACTCTATTACAAAAATTGATTGAAGGGATTTTTTGAAATACTGTAATCGAGCAATTCCTGTGTACTCATCTGACAGGAATAGATTTTCCCATTGACGTAAGCACTAAGGAAGGTTTTGTTAAGATTTCTAGTCTGGCTTTAAAGATGTATGTTATGCAAGGAGTTACACAAGACAGAGAAGCTCCTAGATCTAATAGGGCATGAATATGTAAATAGAACATCTGTAACATATCAGTGACCGCATCAGGAGAACTTTCCTGATCTTGTCTGGACTGAAATTCATAAAGTCTATTTGGGTGTTGCCCACTGGCAGCACTGGAAGTGGCACCCTACTGATTCGGGCAATCGTCCTGAGATGAAGGATGATTGTACTGACTCTGTGAACCTGACTGAGGATAACCTCTGATTCTATGGCCTAAGTTGCAACACATAAAACATATGCCACTGCTATCCCTACACATACCCTGATGATTTCTACCACATTTATGGTAAAGTGGGTAGGTACGACCTCTTTTCATGATACCCTAAGACTTGGAGTCTGACATGCTATCTCTACTAACATTTTTAAACTTTGGCACTAGAGCACTAGCTACAGAAGGATTTAGGGTTGAGAATTTATGATGGAACTAGAATCAATTACCACTCTTTGACCTTGGCCTAAGACCACTTGTTCTGACTCTCTTTTTTATATTCTTTCTATATTTTTTCCTATGTTTTTCCCCTTTGCTCTGTTGAGTATGAACCCCAAGCCTAGATAGGACAACAACCTATAGGTTGTTCTGAGCTACTACTGAATTGGCTAACGTAGTGAGAGCAGCTCTGAATTCTGCATGAGAGACATGCTCATCTAGGGGATCTGCCTAAATGGGTTGAGGTGTTGACTGATTTTCATTACTTCTTTTATTAGCTTCTCTGGAAGGCATGTTCTAGAAGCATAAGAAAGAGACGAATTAGATTGAGATTTTAACTTGAGCTCATGCTCACTCACACGACATGAATACTGAAAGAAGGGAAACTTTTCCTAAAACATCTCATAGCCTCCTGTCCATAAGCGTGTCGCACTACAGACCCATGTAAAAGACTCTACGTGATGTGGCTTTCAGACTCTCTAGGACTCTATTGAACCTTAGGCTCTAATATAAAGTTTATAATGACCCGAGACTACCTTCTAGTTATCACACGATGCTTACAACCCCAAAGGACCACAAGCTAACCCATAATTGATATCTGCTGTGAGTAATGAATAATAATGCTGAATAAATATGGAAAAATAGGCTAAAATGCCATAAGGTTCAAAATCTGAAATAATGATAAATAACAACATCTGATAAAACACTTGTATTTGAAATACTATCTAAACAAGTCTACTTAGAAAGTCTATAACTAAACTATCTAAATATAGAGTTGATGGGATAAGCCCCTAACTAACTCTAACTACTACAATACTGAAACTACTGAAATGCAAAAATAAAAGCATATCCTCGATAGATGATGACTCGGTACTAAATCTATGACTACTGAATGGATCTATCTATGCACGATCGAGAAACCTGAGTGTTCGAACCTATGATATGAGACATCATAGCACAAAGAAAGAGTATGCGTCAGTATGTGAAATGTACTGCTATGCTAGATAAGGTAAGGCTAAATGCAAGGGTTCAAATACATGAATAGTAACTGACTGAATAATATAGAATAACTGGATATGAGTACGTGGATAACTAAAACTACTATAAATACTAAGTATGAAATACTGTGCATATATGTATACCGTAACTGAGCTTTTCTGAAGCTAAGTACTGAGCTCTGTTACTGAGTAACTGATAATCTAAAGTTACTAATAACTGAATTAATGATACTGAGTGACTGAGTCTGACAGTCCTAATTCTGTAGAACTGAACTAAGTTCTAGACTAAAGACTAAAACTAAAACTGTGGGAGGTAATCATATAACCGATATGCCCCTCTCTGAACTGATTAGGGTCCAACCTGTAACCCCAGCTGGAAGGGCGCTAATACCGTTCCATGGGTACTAACACTAGAAAACTAGGATGCCAAACCTAACTGATGGGTGACACCTGGGTGGAGCCAAGCCTAATCTGACGGGTGACCCCTGGGAGGTATTCAAGCCTAGTCTGATGGGTGACTCCTCATCCTGCACTGGCTATGCAGTTCTGGAGTACAGAGACTACTGCTAAAGACTCTGCCTATCTGACGGGGAAGCCTTCATCCCTTTACTCACTCGAACTAATAAACACATAACTATTATACTGCACTAAATTGGACTGAATTCACTGAGTTTCCGGAGTGCTATAACTGACTGAGTTCTACTGAGTTCTGTATCTAACTGAGAATACTATTGATCATGACAACAATGACACTATTCTATAACTGAAACTAGTACTAAATAAATACCTAAATTGTCGAGTATTAAATACCCCAGGACTCAATAGCATGAAAAGTAAAGCATCACATGATCTCGCAAAGCATAACAATTTATACATGTTCATATATCATCTATAGAGACATTTTATCAAACACTTGTAGGGCAATATCTTGTTCATATGCAAACATGTCATGATTTTGTCACTTTATTCACATGGACATTCTATCAAACACTTGGGGAGCACAACTTCATGCACATAATCATGGATACCATATAAACATGGCAACTACAATGCCCAACTTACAATTCCATGGGTTTAGCTCACAATTCATATAATTCCCCATAAATTACTAATCTAATTTCATGAATCATGTAATAATCATGGATTAAAACTCAATTAACATCAAAGATACATTAATCACTTTGTAAATTCAAGGGTTTATCAAGATAATCACATATTCATCATACATGTTATTCAATTTTCATGAAGCTTGCACTTAAATCATGGATTGAAACCCAACTACTATCATGAACATGAATTCAATCTAACTCAAACATGGAAATCATAAATCTAAGATCTTGTATAGTTAAAATAGGATACTTGGTGTAATACCCCGAAATCGAATCCCAAGACGTCACACGGTGCTTAAGGTCACAAGTGACCCCAAGCTAACCCTTCATTTGGCATAACCCAAAGCAACTGAATAAAATACATAAAATAGAAGGAATAATATGAAAACAACTCATAACTTAGTCTGACCAACATAAAAGTAAATTTACACGGTCACAATTCTGCTCATATATATACAAATCTGAAACTAAATACACTGAGTACTAGTGACTGTCTATGAAGCCTCTACTAGCATTGACCAAAGATAGTCAGGTCATGACTCCCAACTACCCCTACTCAAAATGACTGAATATAGAAAATACAATACACCTCAAATCTGAACAACTCAAGTCCCTGAATCAAAAGGACTAATCACCTGCCGATTGAGATCTGTGACCCAGCTAAGCATGATATGTGCACTACATCTTGTACCTACATTTTGGTAAGAATGTAGCCCATGGAAATATGTGGGTCAGCACATTAAAATGTACTGAGTATGTGGGGGTGCATGCAACAATATAAATAGTATAATCAATTTCATGAAAACATGCATATGGACAATGATGACTCACTTGACTTGAGTTATATCAAATCATACTTTTCGTACTTTCATAATAAATAGTTCATATGATAAAATCTATAATCCACGTAAATCATTATAAATCATAAATTATTATAAATCATCATAAATTATCATATCGTCAAAAATCATCATAGGTAATTATAAAGCATCATAAATGACCATAAAACATCATAAACATCTCAACTCTTTGACTCAAATCTCGGAGTGACTCAATAATTCCAGAAACTTAATCTTATGGACACGGGAGTTTCCTATAACCGACAACCCCACATGAGCTACGTGGAATACCAACATTTGAAACCCCCATTAGTGGGAGCGTCATATTCTTTTCCAAGGAGTACGACCTTAAAACTGTAATAATCACAATCGGGCTCTCTGGCCAAAAATATCATCATCAAACAACCCTATGGTGGCACATAGGTTTGGGAAAATACCAAATTTCTCTCTCGGTGCTAAGTAATACTCCCCAACAAGCTTAGAACGCGTTAGAAAATCCACCACAACATCACAAGGGTCTATCATAAAGACCAAATCAAATCTCTTTCTCATTTATCAAATCATATCAATTTATGGATTCCTAACTCAACATATTTTAGCTCAAAACATTTTAATCTTCCTCAACATCAACAAGGTATCAATGCATTGAACCATAACCGACTCAATATTTGGACAAAGATATGAAGACTCAATACATAATATTTTTAATAATTTAACTCAACAAAACCATTCGAAAAATACCAAGACTCATTGCAACTTCGATATCAATATACCCAATAACTCAAATCGTCATAAGAAAGCTCAAAATTTGACACATGGCTCAAAAACACTTGGAAATACCTATAATTCATTCTTGAACTTAAAACATGGATCATGTTCAAAATATATCAATTCTTGATAGAAACACCAAGAATCCCAATATTAAATCTCAATTCATAGAACAAAAATAGTCAAATACTCATGTGATTCAAAACTTACAATTCAAATCTTTATAAGTTCATAATCGAATCATTTAGACATAATTCAACTTACAGAACCATATGAATCCATTAAATAATCATAATTGGCAAGCTTGAATAATTTACATATATACATAATCAAAATCTTATGGTAGGATATCTTGGAAATAAATTCATTTGTCAAACTCATAATAATCCATAATAAAAATTAAAGATACAGGCACAAGAACGGAATAATTATTCTTGTTCAAAAGAACTAATCACCTGCCCATCGAGAGTTGCGATCCAGCTGAACATTATATGTGCGCTACAGCTTGTAACTACATTTTGGTAAGAATGTAGCCCATGGAAATATGTGGGTCAGCACTTTGAAATGTACTGAGTATGTGTGGGTGCATGCAACAATATAAATAGTATAATAAATTTCATGAAAACATGCATACGGACAATGATGACTCACTTGGCTTGAGTTATATCAAATCATACTTTTCGTAATTTCATAATAAATAGTTCATATGATAAAATCTCGTAATCCACGTAAATCATTATAAATCATAAATTATGATAAATCATCATAAATTATCAT
>NW_025852174.1:0-38675 GCF_002878395.1 Capsicum annuum | reverse complement strand
ATCGCGGAGTCACATTGGAAATTGACAATTGTTATTTGGACTACCTCCGCAATGCTCTAAGGGTTAAAATGACAATGTTTAACAACTGAAACTTAAAATCTCCATAACTTCTTACTCGGTTATTGAATTTTGGTAAATTTTATATTGTTGGAAAGCTAATTAATTTCCTACGCAATGGCAGGCTCTAAACTAAAAAATAATAAGTGTTTTAAAATTTTTATAGACGAATACTCATGCATTGAGACTTAGATTATGTTAGGGAAATATGGGGTGTTACAGGAGTCTATTTATAGCTTATTACATAAAAGACCAAAATACCCTTAATGAAAAGAGGATCCTATAGAGTGTAAAGAAAAGGCACAAAAAAGACAATTACACCCTTAATGAAGGGCGCTCATGGAGTGTTTAATGTGATCTTCTGCACTTCCACATATGCCTTTGCTTTTGTCTTTTTGGTCTTCATGATTATTCTTCAACACTTGAAGCTCTCGGGTATCTCATCAAGGCAAGTTTCCAAGAAACCTTCCATACACAGGATCATTCTATTGTGGACTCAAAATGGTCCCCCATGCGTGTTCCCGTGCCCTCAATGTGACTATAATCGAGATCTTCTTGTGTTGGCCTCACATAATGCCATCGAAAGTTATGATGGCCATTTGGCTAGTATCATCCTCCCCTTCTTGAAAAGAATTCAACCTCGAATTCATACCTTGCAAAATCAAAGAAAAGACAAAGAAGCACAACATCCTCATGGCATGAGGGTTAGGGTTAGGGTAACAAATAACAACATCAAGGTGGTTCACACTTGAAATATAACCAAGGATACTTCGTATTAAACACACAAGGTGATATCATCTATAAGAAGGCCAATTATCTCAAAAGATATAGAACATAAGACATATAAGGATAGAATTAAAACAATTAAGCACATACGACTTCTTCTCTTTAAGTGAAACATCAACTTGGCCTCCACAAGTTGGGATTCACTCAATTAAAGTACAAGTGTGTCAACAAGGATGAACACTTAGAAGCATTATCCCAAGAAAACAATGATATTTTTACCCTAAGGGTTTTAAGAATAATACTTTTCTTGTCATATAGAACAAGCAACAAGTTGGGTGTGCAACATCATCATATCCATATTTGGCACCGGGGTCAAATGGAAAGAGTGGCCTTAGACATGGATCTAGACAATAATCTTTTTCCCAATAGGCTTCACCCAATCTTAAAGACATACTATCTACAATATCATACACATTATCCAAGGCAAATAGAGAGTATAGAAAGTTGTCACACAAATCAACTTCAACTATGGTTCCCTTATGCAAGTACTCACTAGTTCCAAGTTCATCACCACTAGGATGCTCAACATAAGAAACATACAAAGAAGAAAAAGATGGCATTTCTAAGAATGAATTTATGGGAACGGTATTATCTAGGAATGCAAGACTAAGCGCATAACATGATTCTAAAATACTGAGATACTGACAACTAAATATCTGATAACTGTATGCTTTGGTCAAGAAAACCTGAAATTGGACTAAGTTTTGTACTGAATGCTGAACTAAGACTGTGAATAAGTTCTGATAGCTTTATGATGGGGATTGGCACAAATTGAGGATCTAAATGTATACTCACATTCTGCATTTTCTTAATTTCTTATCTCAGAAAGAATTCTGATTTTCCTCTAATAACTAAATACAACCTCCTTCTAGCTACTCCCCTGCACACTAACATAACTTTTAAGCCTATCTTTATAACTACAGCTTTGGATAAAACATGCATGCACCAATCTTTCCTTAATCATGAAACATCTACTCTACTCTTTCTTTCTAAGGAATTTCTCATCACCACATCATTTCATATAGAGGGTTCACTGAAGGGCTAAAACATAGGGGCCTAAAGTATGAATGGACACTATACCTGAACTTAATACTTAACTGAAGCCTGAGGAATAGAATACCTATATCATGGATTTACCAAGAGGTCCAAACTAAAAATATACATGACATAGTCTAAATTTAACTAATCATTAGGAGCGTAGCATGAGTCATGGGAACTGAGTATCCTGTAAGGTATGAGCACCTGAGTCATGATCTGCATGATCGGGGTTGGAGTTTCTATATTCATGGAACATGATTCGTAATACTAAGAAAACTAGAACTCCTTATACTAGAAACTGTAAACATACATAATTTTTTATAATGTGCATGAATAGAAACTATGATCATAGAGCTGGCGTGTAAGGCATGAGTAGATATCATGATAGCTGAAGTGAAAAACTTTGCACTGAGGTAAGGATAGGTTGGGCATCAACCTCTCCCACTGCTTCACTACATATACTGATATTACTACTAAAATCTAAAAGTCTGACTTGGTTAATTGCTCTGCCATATCCCCCTTAGCTTAAAGCCGTTATTCTAAGTCTGTGAACCCCTTAATAAACTCTAAACCGAGCTGAGACCACTTTACTCTAGATTCTGAGATATGGAAATGCTCATAAATTCTAAACTCATTCTGAAGGACTACTCCTAATAATGTAAGATCCACTACTAGTACTTTCTTCTGATACATGTTTCTTAGCTTTCTATTGCCCCAACAATCATCATATAGCAGCGTCAATACCAACTAACTTAGAATTCTCAACTTCTCTTTCTACTAGTTCAATCTAGAGATTCAAACTTAAATTAACTAAAATTGAGGTACTACCCCTTCATTCAAGTACTGGTTCATCAAGAAACCAAAATGGAATGACTCTATTACAAAAATTGATTGAAGGGATTTTTTGAAATACTGTAATCGAGCAATTCCTGTGTACTCATCTAACAGGAATAGATTTTCCCATTGACGTAAACACTAAGGAAGGTTTTGTTAAGATTTCTAGTCTAGCTTTAAAGATGTATGTTATGCAAGGAGTTACACAAGACAGAGAAGCTCCTAGATCTAATAGGGCATGAATATGTAAATAGAACATCTGTAACATATCAGTGACCGCATCAGGAGAACTTTTCTGATCTTGTCTGGACTGAAATGCATAAAGTCTATTTAGGCATTGCCCACTGGCAGTACTGGAAGTGGCACCCTACTGATTCGGGCAATCGTACTGAGATGAAGGATGATTGTACTAACTTTGTGAACCTGACTGAGGATAATCTCTGATTCTATGGCCTAAGTTGCAACACATGAAACATATGCCACTGCTATCCCTACATATACCCTGATGATTTCTACCATATTTTTGGTAAAGTGGGTAGGTATGACCTTTTTTCATGATACCCTAAGACTTGGAGTCTGACATGCTATCTCTACTAATATTTTTAAACTTTGGCACTAGAGCACTAGCTACAGAAGGATTTGGGGTTGAGAATTTATGATGGAACTAGAATCAATTACCACTCTTTGACCTTGGCCTAAGACCACTTGTTCTGACTCTCTTATTTATATTCTTTCTATATTTTTTCCTATGTTTTTCCCCTTTGCTTTGTTGAGTATGAACCCCAAGCCTAGATAGGACAACAACCTATAGGTTGTTCTGAGCTACTACTGAATTGGCTAACGTAGTGAGAGCAGCTCTAAATTCTGCATGAGAGACATGCTCATCTAGGGGATCTGCCTAAATGGGTTGAGGTGTTGACTGATTTTCATTACTTCTTTTATTAGCTTCTCTGGAAGGCATGTTCTAGAAGCATAAGGAAGAGACGAATTAGATTGAGATTTTAACTTAAGCTCATGCTCACTCACACGACATGAATACTGAAAGAAGGAAAACTTTTCCTAAAATATCTCATAGCCTCCTGTCCATAAGCGTGTCGCACTACAGACCCATGCAAAAGACTCTACGTGATATGGCTTTCAGACTCCCTAGGACTCTATTGAACCTTAGGCTCTGATATAAAGTTTGTAATGACCTGAGACTACCTTCTAGTCATCACACAATGCCTGCAACCCCAAAGGACCACAAGCTAACCCATAACTGATATCTGCTGTGAATAATGAATAATAATGCTGAATAAATATGGAAAAATAGGCTAAAATGCCATAAGGTTCAAAATCTGAAATAATGATAAATAACAATATCTGATAAAACACTTGTATTGGAAATACTATCTAAACTAGTCTACTTAGAAAGCCTATAACTAAACTATCTAAATATAGAGTTGATGGGATATGCCCCTAACTAACTCTAACTACTACAATACTGAAACTACTGAAATGCAAAAATAAAAGCATACCCTCGATAGATGATGACTCGGTACTAAATCTATGACTACTGAATGGATCTATCTATGCACGATCGGGAAACCTGAGTGTTCGAACCTATGATATGAGACATCATAGCACAAAGAAAGAGTATGCGTCAGTACGTGAAATGTACTGCTATGCTAGATAAGGTAAGGCTAAATGCAAGGGTTCAAATACATGAATAGTAACTAACTGAATAATATAGAATAACTGGATATGAGTACGTGGATAACTAAAACTACTATAAATACTAAGTATGAAATACTATGCATATATGTATCTCGTAACTGAGCTTTTCTGAAGCTAAGTACTGAGCTCTGTTACTGAGTAACTGATAATCTAAAGTTACTAACAACTGAATTAATGATACTGAGTGAATGAGTCTGACAGTCCTAATTCTATAGAACTGAACTAAGTTCTAGACTAAAGACTAAAACTAAAACTGTGGGAGGTAATCATATAATCGATATGCCCCTCTCTGAACTGATTAGGGTCCAACCTGTAACCCCAGCTGGAAGGGTGCAAATACCGTTCCATGGGTACTAACACTAGAAAACTAGGATGCCAAACCTAACTGATGGGTGACACCTGGGTGGATCCAAGCCTAATCTGACGGGTGACCCCTGGGAGGTATTCAAGCCTAGTCTGACGGGTGACTCCTCATCCTGCACTGGCTATGCAGTTCTGGAGTACAGGGACTGCTGCTAACGACTCTGCCTATCTGACGGGGAAGCCTTCATCCCTTTACTCACTCGGTGGTAAATCCTACTCCCAACTAATAAACACATAACTATTATACTGCACTGAATTGGACTGAATTCACTGAGTTTCCAGAGTGCTATAACTGACTGAGTTCTACTGAGTTCTGTATCTAACTGAGAATACTATTGATCATGACAACAATGACACTATTCTGTAACTGAAACTAGTACTAAATAAATACCTAAATTGTCGAGTATTAAATACCCCAGGACTCAATAGCGTGAAAAGTAAAGCATCACATGATCTCGCAAAGCATAACAATGTATATATGTTCATATATCATCTATAAAGACATTTTATCAAACACTTGTAGAGAAATAGCATGTTCATATGCTAACATGTCATGATTTTTTTCACTTTATTCACATGGACATTCTATCAAACACTTGGGGAGCACAACTTCATGCACATAATCATGGACAACATATAAACATGGCAACTATAATGCCCAACTTACAATTCCATGGGTTTAGCATGCAATTCATATAATTCTCCATAAAATACTAATCTAATTTCATGAATCATGTAATAATCATAGATTAAAACTCAATTAACATCAAAGATACATTAATCACTTTGTAAATTCAAGGGTTTATCAAGATAATCACATATTCATCATACATGTTATTCAATTTTCATGAAACTTGCACTTAAATCATGGATTGAAACCCAACTACTATCATGAACATGAATTCAATCTAACTCAAACATGGAAATTATAAATCTAAGATCTTGTATAGTTAAAATAGGATACTTGGTATAACGCCCCAAAATCGGATCCCGAGACGTCACACGGTGCTTAAGGTCACAAGTGACACCAAGCTAACCCTTCATTTGGCATAACCCAAAGCAACTAAATAAAATACATAAAATAGAAGGAATAATATGAAAACAACTCATAACTTAGTCTGACCAACATAAAAGTAAATTTACACGGTCACAATTCTGCTCATATATATACAAATCTGAAACTAAATACACTGAGTACTAGTGACTGTCTATGAAGCCTCTACTAGCATTGACCAAAGATAGCCAGGTCATGACTCCCAACTACCCCTACTCAATATGACTGAATACAGAAAATACAATACACCTCAAATCTGAACAACTCAAGTCCCTGAATCAAAAGGACTACTCACCTGCCGATTGAGATCTATGACCCAGCTAAGCATGATATGTGCGCTACAACTTGTACCTATATTTTGGTAAGAATGTAGCCCATGGAAATATGTGGGTCAGCACATTAAAATGTACTGAGTATGTGGGGGTGCATGCAACAATATAAATAGTATAATCAATTTCATGAAAACATGCATATGGACAATGATGACTCACTTGGCTTGAGTTATATCAAATCATACTTTTCGTACTTTCATAATAAATAGTTCATATGATTAAATCTATAATCCACGTAAATCATTATAAATCATAAATTATTATAAATCATCATAAATTATCATATCGTCAAAAATCATCATAGGTAATTATAAATCATCACAAATGACCATAAAACATCATAAACATCTCAACTCTTTGACTCAAATCTCGGAGTGACTCAATAATTCCAGAAACTTAATCTTATGGACACGGGAGTTTCCTATAACCGACAACCCCACATGAGCTATGTGGAATACCAACATTTGAAACCCCCATTAGTGGGAGCGTCATACTCTTTTCCAGGGAGTACGACCTTAAAACTGTAATAATCACAATCGGGCTCTCTGGCCAATAATATCATCATCAAACAACCCTATGGTGGCACATAGGTTTGGGAAAATACCAAATTTCTCTCTCGGTGCTAAGTACTACTCCCCGACAAGCTTAGAACGCGTTAGAAAATCCACCACAACATCACAAGGGTCTATCATAAAGACCAAATCAAATCACTTTCTCATTTATCAAATCATATCAATTTATGGATTCCTAACTCAACATATTTTAGCTCAAAACATTTTAATCTTTCTCAACATCAACAAGGTATCAATGCATTGAACCATAACCGACTCGATATTTGGACAAGGATATGAAGACTCAATACATAAAATTTTTAATAATTTAACTCAACAAAACCATCCAAAAAATACCAAGACTCATTGCAACTTCGATATCAATATACCCAATAACTCAAATCGTCATAAGGAAGCTCAAAATTTGACACATGGCTCAAAAACACTTAGAAATACCAATAATTCATTCTTGAACTTAAAACGTGGATCATGTTCAAAATATATCAATTCTTGATAGAAATACCAAGAATCCCAATATTAAATCTCAATTCATAGAACGAAAATAGTCAAATACTCATGTGATTCAAAACTTACAATTCAAATCTTCATAAGTTCATAATCGAATCATTTAGACATAATTCAACTTACAGAACCATATGAATCCATTAAATAATCATAATTGGCAAGCTTGAATAATTTACATATATACATAATCAAAATCTCATGGTAGGATATCTTGGAAATAAATTCATTAGTCAAACTCATAATAATCCATAATAAAAATTAAAGATACGGGCACAAGAACGGAATAATTATTCTTGTTCAAAAGAACTAATCACCTGCCCATCGAGAGTTGCGATCCAGCTGAATATTATATGTGCGCTACAGCTTGTAACTACATTTTGGTAAGAATGTAGCCCATGGAAATATGTGGGTCAGTACTTTGAAATGTACTGAGTATGTGTGGGTGCATGAAACAATATAAATAGTATAATCAATTTCATGAAAACATGCATACGGACAATGATGACTCACTTGGCTTGAGATATATCAAATCATACTTTTCGTAATTTCATAATAAATAGTTCATATGATAAAATCTCGTAATCCACGTAAATCATTATAAATCATAAATTATGATAAATCATCATAAATTATCATATCGTCAAAAATCATCATAGGTAATTATAATTCATCATAAATGACCATAAAACATCATAAACATCTCAACTCTTTGACTCAAATCTCGGAGTGACTCAATAATTCTAGAAACTTAATCTTATGGACACGGGAGTTTCCTATAACCGACAACCCCACGTGAGCTACGTGGAATACCAATATTTGAAACCCCCATTAGTGGGAGCGTCATACTCTTTTCCAGGGAATACGACCTTAAAACTGTAATAATCACAATCAGGCTCTTTCGCCAATAATATCATTATCAAACAACCCTACGGTGGCACATAGGTTTAGAGAAATACCAAATTTCTCTCTCGGTGCTAAGTACTACTCCCCGACAAGCTTAGAACGCGTTAAGAAATCCACCACAATATCACAAGGGTCTATCATAAAGACCAAATCAAATCTCTTTCTCATTTATCAAATCATATCAATTTATGGATTCCTAACTCAACACATTTTAGCTCAAAATATTTTAATCTTCCTCAACATCAACAAGGTATCAATGCATTGAACTACAACCGACTCGACATTTGGACAAGGATATGAAGACTCAATACATAATATTTTCAACAATTTAACTCATCAAAACCATCCGGAAAATACCAAAACTCATTGCAACTTCGATATCAATATACCCAATAACTCAAATTGTCATAAGGAAGCTCAAAATTTGACACATGGCTCGAAAACAATTGGAAATACCAATAATTCATTCTTGAACTTAAAATGTGGATACATGTTCAAAATATATTAATTCTTGATAGAAACACCAAGAATCCCAATATTAAATGTCATTCATAGAACGAAAATAGTCAAATACTCATGTGATTCAAAACTTACAATTCAAATCTTTATAAGTTCATAATCGAATTATTTAGACATAATTCAACTTATAGAACCATATGAATCCATTAAATAATCATAATTGGCAAGCTTGAACAATTTACATATATACATAATCAAAATCTCATGGTAGGATATCTTGGAAATAAATTCATTTGCCAAACTCATAATAATCCATAATAAAAATTAAAGATACGGGCACAAGAACGGAATAATTATTCTTGTTCAAACCCCAATACCTAAAAATGGAAGATGAATATGAACTTCTGACTCCGGAACTTTATTCACAAAAATAAAGGGTGTTTCTCGAAGCCCTTAACATGATCAACTCGAATCCCAAATCAATTTGAAATTTCTACGGTTCAATCAAGAGACATAGAAGGATGAAATTTGGAGTAGTAGGGTTGGGGTTTGAGCCTGAGGAAATTTTGGAGAAAAATAAGCTATTGAATGCTCTTAATGGACTTAATCCATGGTTTACCCGGATGGATTGGAGTGGGAATGACCAAAATACCCTTAAAAATCAAATAATGTCAAATCTGTCCTTGGTGGACTGTTTTGATAGGCTGAAGTAGATCGAGCATAACTTTTTTCTCCGTTGGACAAATTGGATGAAACTAATTTCATTGGAAAGAGGACTCTCAGAGATTTCTGTTGATATCTAGTAGCTCACCCAGATCATTATGTACTAGGAGTTATGATCATTTGAAGTTGATCCTAAAATTCGCCTGGCCTCAGTATTTTTTTTTCCTGCACATTTACTGTTCACCACTATTCACGGTTAGATCGGAATGATCATAACTCATCGCACGAGTGTCCGTTTTGGATGATCCACATATCATTGGAAATATTATTCGATGCTCTACGTGATGAAGGGTTGCATATCCAGAAATTCCATACAAAAAAATTATTAATCACGAGAAAGAACAGAATTCAACACATTTTCATCCGAGATCTTAACGGACTCTTGAAAGATAAAAAAGTCTTTAACGACTCAACACATTTGGGAGAAAAATATTTAATAAGAAAACTCGGGGTATCACACTTGGACTCTATGATTGAAGGAACCCATAGATAAACACCTAACATACCTGAGAAGAAGAATTCTTGAAGGTTCTTGGAGAGATTTTTGAGAATTGACCTTGATTCTTGAACTAGGATTTTTGCCTCTTGAGAGAGAATGATTTAATTTATGAAAAAACTAAATGAATAATAGTGTAACTAGGTTCATTAGGGTTGAATTTCGTCTTAAAGGCTGACTAGTGCCATGAAAAAAGACTCAAATACCCCTGGAATGATTTTAAAAACTTGGAATTTAAAACTAGAAATTAACTAAAAAATCCCAATCTGGGTCACGACGCGGCGCTTTAGATCCATGCCACTGGAAAGTGGACAACTAGGAATTGGACCATCAACGTGATGCGGTGGAATCGCGTTACCCCTTGGATGCGACCTGGAAGTTCACCGCGACACGGTGGGATTGCATTAGTGTACTGGAAACTGAAAAATATAAAAATAAGTTGTGGCACGACGCGTCGGTATACTAGTACCTCACTGGAAACTGACAATTGCCATTTTTACATGCCCCGCGATGCGCTACTATCCTGAATGACGGTGTTTAACGATTGAAACTTAAAATTGCCATAACTTCTCACCTGGTTATTGGATTTACGTAAATTTTATATTGTTGGAAAGCTTATTGAATTTCCTACAAAATGGAAGGCTCTACACTGAAAAATAATGAGTGTGTCAAAAACTTTATATATGAATAGTCATGTACTGGGACTTAGATTATGCTAGGGAAATACGGGGTGTTACATTTTTCAAGATCAAACACCCCTTTTTGAGTATTCTTCTCCAACAAGATATGAAGATGAGGAAGAACAACAAGAATATTCAAGAGTTGACCAACATTTGACCACAAGGTAAATGACCTCCAAATTGAAATTTTCTTTAAGATCTAAGGTCCCTTTGCCAACCCAAACACAAATATCACAAAATCAGTCCGAAAATGTCAGACCCACGATATCCCAAAATGTGACCCACCCTCAAATAGCTTCAAACACAAGCTCAACAATGGTGAATGGTTCAAAACACCTCTGATTTAGCTCAAATCTTAGATCTAGACTGTATTAGTACGAGGGAACAAGTATCAGGAACTATAAACTCACAAAACACACAAAAACAAAGTAGATCTAAGGTCTAAAATTTTTCCAAAACACAAAAATGGGTTAACAATTTTTTGTGAGATTTTTTATTTTCTACACTCTTTTTTGTTGATTATCTTCAAGGTAATCAATAATCCAAGACTTAGAGTTGTAGGAACAACTCTAAAACATGGATTTGATACCAAATGATAAGGTAACAAACCTAAAATCCTAAAATAACGACATAACTGAAGAGAAAAAGATGAGATGAAGAAGAACAAACAAACACACATTCGGATTTAGCACAAAAAGAAGAGAAAATATATAAACTTAAAGGATAGATAGTGAGACATAAACCTTTACAATTTATAGGAACTAAGGTGTGAATCAAATGCCAAAACCCTCTAAAATCCACAAAGGCAATGCCACACTCTTACGTTGACACAAAAAGGACTCGAAGCACCCTAAAGCACCAATATTTCTAAGCCGATTGTCAACTCAAGCGAATCCACACTCAAGCTAACCCTAGTTTCAATTATGGTTTTTCCAAGACCTACACTAAAGGAGATATACTCTCAAGGAGAGAAGAAATCTTCAATATTCATCAAAAACTCTAAATGAAAAATAAGCCTAAGGAGTCTATTTATATATTGCTACATAAAAGAACAAAATACCCTTAATGAAAAGAGGCTCTTATGGACTGTAAAGAAAAGGCACAAAAAAAACCATTACACCCTTAATGAAGGGCGCTTGTGGAGTGTTTGATTTGGTCTTCTTCATACTTCAACATATGCCTTTCCTTGTGTCTTTTTGGTCTTCAAAATTATTCTTCAACACTTGGAGCTCTCGGGCATCTCATCAAGGCAAGCTTCCAAACAACCTTCCATACATGGGATTGTTCTATTATGGGCTCATAATGGATCCCCCATGTGTGTTCCTATGCCCTCAATGTGACCACAATCGGGATCTTCTTGTGTTGGCCTCGCATAATGTCATCAAAAGTTATGATGATCATTTTTCTTATATCAACAATAGAAATTAAGGGAAATGAAAAAGTATATGTTCATGAAATTTTGGACATGACACTCCAACTATTGGTATCTTTGCCAGGTTTATGTATTGGTCATTTCTGACATAGACTTTTTGCTAAGTCACTTTCAATAGATGTCTTTCTGGTAGAGATTATGTGCACACTTAGGTGATCATAATCATCTCAAAAAATAGACAACCAATAGTAAAAACAAACAGCATCCCGGTGCACTATGCTCGATGCGCGGGTTCTGTGAAAGGGCCGGACTGCAAGGATCCTGCCTTGCATTTCTGCAAGAGGCTATTTCTACAAATCAAACTCATTACTACCTAGTCAAAATAACTACAGTATATATATAAAAATAAAAAAATCATAGATGAATTCGTACAACTATTTCCAAAGCACTACAGCAAATTATCTTGAATCAGTTTTCAAAACTTA
This sequence comes from Capsicum annuum, assembly GCF_002878395.1. Taxonomy (NCBI): domain Eukaryota; kingdom Viridiplantae; phylum Streptophyta; class Magnoliopsida; order Solanales; family Solanaceae; genus Capsicum; species Capsicum annuum. The sequence goes on along the minus strand of NW_025852174.1, from coordinate 26,301 downwards.
CAGTAATGGGACAAAACCTATAGGTAAATTCCTAAGAGACAGGTTTATGCACATTGAAGTAGAAGCTAGATTTACATCTTGGTGTCTTCATTAACTTGAACATTAAGATGGTTGCCTTGGTGGTAGATGATATTCATGGTTTTCTATGTGCCCTTCAATCTAAAATAAAAAATTCTATTTCTCATCTTAATAATTCATTCACACGACCTTTTCTTTTTCAAAAGAAAATGGTCAATTAAGCAGAAACTAAATAATGAAATAGAGAATAGTGTTGTTCACTCAAAAGAAGGTGGATTCATTGAACTTCCAGAGATGCTACCAGTAAAAAGTGTTCTTAGATTGCATGGAATTCTAGATTTCCATATGTTGGAAACCGTTATGTAGATAGGAATTAATTGGAGAATAGGTTTTTCCTGTGGTAGTTCACTAGTTTGAAAGTCCGCATAATAGTTATGCAGGAATGAGTTAGGTAGGCATTGCTTTTCCAATGGTTTACTCATCCGTTACAATAGGTCGATTATATGTTGCAACAGATAATATACATGTGCAACAGATTAGTGATCTATTTTTATTATTTCCAATGATTTACTCAGCTTTCAATAGATCGATTATATATTGCAACAGATAACATACCTGGTGCAACAGATGTGTGATCTATTTTTATGATTTCCAATGGATTACTCATCCGTTGTAATATATTGGTTATATGTTGCAATAGGTAAACTACCTATTACAACAAATTAGTGATCTATTTTTACTGTTTCCAACGGATTACTCATCCTTGCAACAGATTGGTTATATGTTGCAATAGATAAACTACCTGGTATAACAGATTAGTGTTCTATTTTTATAGTTTTCAACAGTTTACTCATCCATTGCATCTGGGTTGGTTATATATTACATCAAATAAAATACCTGGTACAATAGATTAGAGCTCTATTTTTATTATTTCCAATGATTTACTCATCCGTCACAACAAATTGGTTATATGTTACAACAGATAACATATCTGATGCAACAGATGTGTGGTCTATTTTAAATGTTATTTTACCATTGTGCATGTTAGATTTAACGTTATCCTTTTTTAACGATGCATTAATCAATTATAATCTATTTTATGTTTTTGTTAATTTAAGATAATATGGCTCCCAAAAGAAAAGAAATTGAATCAAGTCTAAGTAAAGAAACAAGTGCAGTAGCTCGGCTACATCCACCACTTTGTGAGCTTGTTTTAAAGTGTTATCTCAATCAAGAGCAAAAGATAATGAACACAGGGAGGAGAAATGTCTCAAAATAGATAATCCAAATGCTAATACACTTTCCTCCGAAGAGTTGGTCAAAACCTTCAACATTGATTGTTATCCTATGAGAATTCAGTGCGATGGTGCCATAGATTTAATGGGTGATTTCATGGTTAAGTCAACCATGGAAAAATCTTTCGACGCCTTCAGAAAACTACTTCGAGAATAAAAATTGGATGCTTATTTTTGGGAAAGATGTTTTGGACAATATCTTGATTTGCTGGAGGACAACAATGCTCATTTTCAGATGAAAATAGTATACAATCTTCTCAAGCGTAGGTTTATGTATAAAAACAAAGATAAGATGGATGAGGTATGGATAAATTACTGTGGGATGCCTGTTTGTTTTGATTGGAAAGAGTTTTCTATAGTTACCGGACTAAAATGTTATCCTCCTTCTCCTTTTCAAGTTATACCTACTCTGACTCAAAAAAACACCCCGCACACCCAAAAAAGGCAAAGGCAAGTCAAGTGATCGTGATGACCTGGTGTCGGTTGTTGGTCCAAGCTTCAAATATAAAAATTTGATCGAAGCATTGAAAGGTAAAGGACTCTCAAATAAGCACAAGCAATCATTGTGCTTAGTTTGGTTTGTACATAATATTCTTTGGGCGAGAGACATTAACAAAAACATAAGCTCCAGTTTAATAAATCTCTTTGAGGATCTTAAGGAATTTAACAACTATCCTTGGGGTTATGAAAGCTTCAAAATTACTATCCAATATTTGTTGACTCTGTCAATGCCAAAGACAATCAACTTATATAGATTTCCATAGGCCTTCATGGTAAATATTTCTTTTTTCATGATATGATTCAACATTTTTTTATTCAATAATGCTTTTGATTTATTGGCGTTATGTCATAGGCTTGGGCATTTGAAGCCATTCCTTATTTAAGACAACAAGTGAACTACCACAAAGAAGTTTTTGATCCAAGAATCCTGAGATGGTTGTCGGCCAAAACTGATAAAAACGTAAAATTTCTTAATCTTCTCAATACTCCGAAGGAAGCAGTAAGTCTAATTCTAATCAAGTTTTTGTTTTAATTAATGACTATTTTAAATGATTTCATAATCATTTTAATATATGTACTGATTTATTTTAGATTGTCCATCTGTGGCTTGATCCGACCAACCGAGAGTTGAAGATGCCATTTTTTCTTACTTTACGGTCTGTGCAAACTTTATCGAACCCTAAGGTCGTTGATGGAATAAAAATAAAATTATTTAGAGCAACACCCATCACAAGAAAAATAATTTTGGAGGGTGGGCTTATTGTTATTGATTATGGTAGTCGTAGTGGTAGTGGTGTTGTTGTTGGGGATACTGATGCTCCTCTTACCATTTTTGAAATAACAAGCCATTATGATTATAATCATACTGGTTGTACAGATTTTTCTCCAGATTTTGTGACATCTAGCGAATTTTTTGCATGCAAATATCAAGACTGCAAGGTGAAACATGATGGAGTGATTAATGCTACTAATGCATTAACTTCTTCTATAAAGAAAATGACATCTAAGAGAGATGTCATTCTATCAAAGAGGATTTCATATCCATACACTCCACTATAGATCAAGGTGGCTAAGAGAAGAAGAAAAAATACTTGCAAGGCATCATCAAGCATCGAAAAAAGCAAAATTACAACGCCTCTATCTTTGTCTTTTACCGATGCTTAGTGTGCAAGGGCCATAGGAGAGAAGCATGAGCTAAAGAAGATGAATGTACATCATATATTCCAACAAATAAATAGGCACATATCTATTTCAACAGATGATACATTGGCTAAAAATTATCAAACAGATATATACATCTATTGCAAATATTGTCTAGCCTGTTGCATCAGATGCATTATCTGTTACAATATCTGAGTCTTATGTTCCAACAGATGGGTCACCTATTAGAAATTATTGTACTGCTCTGATTTACCTCTTCGAATTTATCCCAACCGATGATCCATCTGCTGCAACATAAAACTCATCTATTGCAACAGATGGACAATCTATTGTATATCTGTAATTAGCATTGACAATTCTATCTTTTCAGTTGGATATCAAAGTAAAGGCTACTGCTAAAGATCATAATATCACAGTTGATAATCCATTAACTGCTTCCAAAAAAGAAGAAAAAGTAGAGCCTGTCAGTTCGGGAGAACCGAAGAATTACCTGTTTGAAGGGTTCAACATCTCGAACGAGGCTCCAAAAAACTAACACAGTTAATCAATGACAATTCAAAATGAATTGTCGATGGGCTATTAAAGCATCATACCGGCAGGTACATAAATCAATTTTAAATATATTGGTTTATACAATTCTTGTTGTAAGAAAATGACATTAACATATATAAATCATTATGTAGAAAACAAAATGACGAACACTAAAAAGTAAACGAATCGAGTCTTGGTTTTGATATGTTTGGCTTTGTTGTTTCACATCTCAGAATGAAGAATTGGTTCTATTTGATGTCACAGCCCCAAACATTCTGGAATGATGAGGTTTAAATGTCATATATATTACTATTAATTATTACTTTATTTAATTATATTTGTGTATTAATTTTTTTATCACGTAATCTAAAATGTTTGATAATATGTGCAGCACATCGATGTCAATTTTTACTACCTCCGAAAGAAGGCCAAGTTGCAAACACAAGAACAATACAGATATACAGCAGGCAATTATTTGTACAAAGTTTACATCAATAATGCCTACGATAGGTATTGTCAACAACAGCCGAAAGTTTCCCGAAATGAGAAATGCTAAATCAACATCATCAAAGGTTTTAGCATTTCGGCTGGCATACCTTGGTATTTGGTCGATGAAGTGTACATCTCAATCAATTGTGGTGGTGAATTCCATTGGGTGTTGGTTGTTGGTGTTCTAAAAGAGAGGTGCATCCGAGTTTATGACTCGATGTCGTGAAGGAGACATTTTGGGCCGTCGTCTGAGATGCAAAAGCTGGCCAAAATATTGCCTATTTACCTTGATATGAGTAGCTTTTTGGACCAAAAGGTTCGTACTGATTGGTCGATGATTGAAGATACCGGGATAAAATAGGTAATCCATTTGATATACTATATGTTAAAGGAATTGCTCAACAAACCATTGGTAGCCTGTAAGTTTAAGTGTCATGATTTAATTTCATTTTACAAATTTCACAACGCTTGCATGAACTGAAAGATACGAATTATCTGTTATTTTAAAACACAGGGATTGTGGTCTTTTTATTGCCGCCTACGCCGAGTATTTGAGTGATGGATTACGAGTACCAAATAATGGACTTGATGCTGGATTACTCCACAAAAGATATGCTACTCTTTTATGAAAATACGGAGAAGCAAAAGCTCAGAATCCATACACAAGAGACATTAAATATCCACGATGGCCAAACCCAAATTCTGTAGCACCAGATTAAGAACAACTTGTCCATATTTAGTAGATCTTTATAGCTTGAGTCCATCAATGTAATAACCTATCCTCCTTGGTTTAACTTGTTCATTTATTTGTAGAGTAGATCATTTGTACCTATAATGATTTTTTTACATTTTATTTATTTGTTGAGTTATTTCATGTAATTTTCGAAGGCTTCAATTTATTTTACATTGTCTATGAATAGAATTTAATCCTTAGTTTTGAATATGTTAATTGAAATAGAATACTATGATTTAGACATATGTTGCAACATGAGATGCAACACGTAGGCCATCTACTGGAAATTATATAACAGGTCTTCCTACTTTCTTGATTTTTTTCAACAGATTATCTATTAGTTGCAATAGATAGATTATATGTTGCAACAGATTGGATATCTATTGTGACAGATATACTGGGAAACATCTGCATAATGCATTAGATGACCAACTTATTCCAACAGATAATCAATCTGTAACAAGAGGTACTATATCTATTACAACAGATATACTATCTGTTGCATTATAAAAATTCAACTATCAGCAGACATTAAAATTATTGCCACTATATGTAAAGTGAGGTGGCTTAAAATAAAAAATTGTTATTGTGTTCGTCTCCGTCTTTGTACATATTCTTCTTTATACACGGGCTTTATTTATTTAGTAGGTCATCTTCTTATATAACAGGTCTTCCTACTTTCTTGATTTGTTCCAACAGATTAACTATCAGTTGCGACAGATATATTATATGTTGCAATAGATTATATATCTGTTGCGACAGGCAAACTGGGAAATATCTAGATAATGCAACAGATGACCAACCTATTCCAAAAGATAATCAATTTGTCACAACAGGCATTATATCTATTACAACAGATATAAAATCTATTGTATTATAAAAATTTAACTTGGCCAGACATAAAAATTATTGCCACTACATGTAAAGTGAAGTGGCTTGAAATGAAAAATTACTATCGTGTTCGTTTCTATCTTTGTACATATTATTTTTTATACACAGGCTCCAACTATTTAGTTAGTACCCCATAAGCCCAGACCCATTTCATCTTTCCTACAACGGTGTCACACATATCGGTCATTTCTATGCCGGCCAGCAAACACTCAATGTCTACTAGCGGGTATAGCCCATACTCTTCACCGGTTCTATTTCTTTAGAGATGGATGTTCTTATTTTGACCTTTAAAAACCCATGATTCCTTCCTCAAGACTTGATCTGGGAATTCCTAGCTCAAGATGTTTCACACAAAGCCAAGCACGTGAGTTGAAACAACTCCAAGCCTTGTTCACATTCTTGGCCATGTGTGAGGCCCTTGTGAGCCCATATAAGGGCCTATATTTAATAAAATATGAAGAGGCCCACCAAGACACCCTAAACCCACCCACTTAAATACTAAGGGTATTTTGGTCTTTGTCCCTCCTTTCTAGGTGACTATATAAGCCATGTAATAGGATTAGTTTTGATTTAGTTCATTCATGATATTTTAAGAACATAAGACTTTAATATTTTGAACTTCTCTCTTCCATTGGAGAAGCTCAAAACCAAAATTCCCAATTGGAGTGACACTTGGGTTAAATCTTGGCTAGAAATTAGGATCTTGAGGTCATTGAGTTCCTCTTGGTCCAAGTAAGAGCTTGATAATAATATTCTTTAGCCTTAGGATCCTTTCATGTTGTTAGGGTTCTTAGATTCTTGAATATTGTATGTCAAGTTACTATCTTTAATTTGTAATCTTGTTATTTGTGTGGTAACATAGTGAAGCCGTGTGGGGCCATTTTTGATTCACTATAGTTGCTGCCACTTTGTTTCTCTTGTTGTTGTTATTGTAATCTTGTAATCTCTATCATCTTGTCATTTTTTTGTAAACCTTGAAGTCTAGTGAAGCCGTGTGTGGCCTATTTTGATTTACTAGCATTGTTGTTGTTCATCTTGTTATTCTTTTGTTGGCTTGACTCTCTTGATACACACTCACTTTTGTATCATTTGGTATCAAAGCCAGGTTTGGTATTGTTCTTACAATACCAATCTTGGGCTTTTTTGCTAAGAAAAAAGAGCTGAGAACTGAAAAAAAATTCCAGAAAAGTGCAAATTTGTCCATTTTGTATTCTTGGCCAAAAATTGTGTTGTTGTTATCTTGGCCAAGATTTGTTTGTTTTGTGTCTAGAACTTGTAGTCTTTTGTCTGTTTAGAGTGTTTCTAGTGTTGGTTTCTTTCTCATCAACACTAAAAAGTGTCTAAATCTAAGATTGAACTTGAACTGGTTGAAGTTGTAGATGTGAACAAGATGTGGCCGAGTTGGATGTTGTTGTTACCTAAACCTTGGCCGATTTGATGGTCTTGTTGTAGTGGAGTTGGAAACTAAAATTTTTGTTGTTCTTGGAGTTGTTGTTTTGTTCTTAAGGTTCTTCACCCTTTCATCATCTTGTTAATCCTTAAAGTGCAAACTAGATCTAAAAAGGTGAAAGACAAGCTTGTAGTAGTTGTTAGTGAAAGACTTGTCCCTATCACTTCAAAGACTTTTCATCTACTTTTTGTTGATTTAAGGACCTTGTTTCAAGGACAAAGCTCAAAGAAGTCAAGTTTTTCTTTTGAAATTTGAACAAAGAGGCTCCAAGACCACTTTTCCCTCCATTAACCAAATCCACCAATTCCAAATTGTCTATTGATCAAGACTTGAAATTGGGAAATAAAATTTTGATAAAACTCGAGGCCAATAGTGGACTGTCACGTCACTAAAGTACTGTTCGCATAATTCTTTTGAGTTCAAATTTTAGATTTCTTAGTTTTATTTTATTGTTTCCTAGTCTCGTTTGTTTGCTCGACACTAATTGACAACCTAGTAATATCCTACTAGCTTGTAAGTTAGTTTTGTGTACGTTCTTCGTGTTAACGTTGTTTGTTTGTGTGCTTTTGTTGTTTGAATATGTTGTAACTCTTGGCTCTAGTCCGACGAGAATTCTTTGAGTTTCAAACAAGAATCCATTCCAGGCAAGAGCATACTCATACCTTACGGATTCCTGGGTTTCTAGCCAATCTACAACACTTGTGGAACTTGAGTGTGAGTGAACCGAGAGAGTGTAAGTGAGGAGAGGGATTTTAAACTAACTTGTTTGTTTCTTGTGTAGGTGATACCTTAATAATGAAGGGAACCACGTCTCAAACTGTGGATTCTAATGAAATGGAGAATATGAGGGTCACTCTTAAGGATATAACCCGAGCTCTTGAAATGTTGAGTACGGAAGTAGGAGCCATAAGGGGAGAAGTGACGACTATTAGTAGGATGTTAGAACAAGTGGAGAGTCAAAGGAACTCTCGTCATTCTATTCCCCGACATGTTCCATCAAGTGGACATGATAGAAATTCCTCCGCCACCGTTACTCCCGAAACATGGCCACAATTGCCAAATCCTTCACTAGCTCCACTAAATGACGTAATCCAAACCACTTATAACCCTCTAAACCGAGACTCCAATAGACCAACCCATTCCCAAACTCCTCAAGTTCCACAATAGTTACTCGGACGTCAAATGCCTCCACAAAATCCAAACCCCCCTTCCAAGCTCCACTAAACCAAAGACCACCACCTCCACAAAATCGAATTCCTCCGAATCAAGTTCCAAATGTCCAAAACCATCCCGTCCACCTTGAGGAATATGGTAGAGAGGATTATGAAGGGTATGGAGCCTTTAACAATGCCTACATGAGGAAGAAAGAGATGAGAGGGGGTCGTATGGATCCAAAGAGATACCAAGGGTATGGAGAAAAGGGAAACCAATACCTAGAGAGAGACGTAGGCATCAATACCATCAAATTGAGCCTACCTATCTTTAAGGGTAAAAGTGACCTCGAGGTGTATCTTGCTTTGGAGTCGGCGTGTGATAAAGTGTTTCAAGTGAATGATATCTCAAAAGAGAAGAAGAGTTGTTATGCCATAGCTCATTTTGAAGGCTATGCTAACACTTACTGAGAATACGTCAAGAGATTCAACAACAAGTTGGTAGAGGGACAACCACCACCATGGTTTCAGTTGAGGTACCTAATGAGGCAATGGTATCTTCCCAAAAGTTATCATCATGAGTTTCTTTCTAGGTTGTACAATTTGCGATGAGCGAATCAAAGTGTTATGGCATACTATGATGAGTTTCAACAACTCATGCTAAAGCTTGATCATCGGGGAGAAAAAATTGGCCATGACATTATTCGGTTCAAGTGTGGGTTGAACAAAGATATCTCCACCCATTTGACACTTCACAATTTTTATACCATTGAAGGGATTTTCCAAGCGGCTCTTGAGATTGAAAGTGGGCTTAAAGAAAGGTCGTCGTTCAAGGCAAAGGGACCATCAACCTCGAGTTGGCCGAGAAGCAAAGATATGGTTCAAACATCTTCAGGTTGGCCGAAAAACAAGGACCAACCTACCACTACAAGGCTGCCCGATACTAAAATAGTCCACAAATTTCCTCCCCGACAAGAAGCTCATAAGTATTATAATCCTAAAGGGTTCCAATGTTTTAAGTTCCAAGGTTGGGGACATAAAGCCACTGAATGTCCAAACCAGCGTAATGTGATCCTAAGGGAAGGGATATTATATTACCTTGGTGAGGAAGTAGGTCTTGAAAAAGAAGAGAATAAGGTCGAGCCTCAAGATGAAGAGGAACCCGAAAATGATCCACATGATAATGATGATGATTGTGAGGATGCTTATCTACAAGAAGAGTGTGTGGTTCCCAACTTTGTAGTGAGGCGTGCCATGATTAGTAAGGCAATAGACGATCCTAGCCAATGGGAGAATCTATTCTATACTAAATGTCTTATGAAGGAAAGTGTGTGCACTATGGTGATAGATAGTGGAAGTTGTATGAATGTGGTTAGTGTTGCAATGGTGAACTTCTTGAAATTGTTGACTACACATCACACTAGTCCTTACAAGTTGCAATGATTGAATGAATGCGGCGAGTTAAAGGTCACAAAGAAATGTATGATACATTTTAAGGTAGCCAACTACCATGACGAGGTGCTTTGTGACGTGATACCAATGCAAGCTTGTCACTTGTTGTTAGGAAGGCCTGGGCAATACGATAGGTAGACCAAATATTATGAAAGATCTAATCGGTATACACTTGAGAAGGATGGCCGCAAGGTCGCTCTTCATCCATTATTGCCTTCCCAAGTGAATGAATTATACCAAAAGATGGAAAAATTGAGAGAAAAGAGAAAGAAAGCTGAGAGTGAGGAGAACCCGAGAGTGAGGGAGTAGGGGAAATCGAGGGGCTCCTAATTTCTAAGGGGCAAGAAAATGTGGTGATGATGGATAGAAGGAAAGAATTATTTATGGATCATGACGAGGACACTTCGATGCTCCTCTTGGCTTATTGTTTTAATACTATCGCCATTAATATTTCTATTTCTCCTCCTATTTCTCATGTTTTGCAGGTGATAAGGATGTCTTCCCAAAGGAATTACCACAGGGATTGCCCCCACTTCGGGGAATTAAACACCAAATAGATTTTGTTCCAGGTTCACAATTGCCCAATAAACCGGCTTATTGGAGCAACCCGATGGATACCAAAGAATTGCAATGCCAAGTTGAGGAACTCCTCAATAAAGGGTATATCAAGGAAAGTATAAGCCCTTGTGCGGTCCCGATGCTACTAGTTCCTAAGAAATTAGGACTTGGCATATGTGCGTTGATTGCCGAGCCATCAATAAGATAACGGTAAAATATCGTCACCCTATTCCTAGGTTATATGATATGCTTGATGAATTGAGTGGTTCGTATTTTTTTTCTAAAATTGATTTGAGGAGTGGCTATCACCAAATTCGTATGCAATCGGGTGATGAATGGAAAACCGCCTTCAAGACTAAATTCGGTCTCTATGAATGGATGGTTATGCCATTCGGCTTAATAAATGCTCCAAGTACTTTCATGAGGCTAATGAATCATGTTATGAAGCCATTTATCAGAAAGTTTGTTGTTGTTTACTTTGATGTTGTGTTGGTGTATAGTAAGTCCTTAGATGAGCATGTAAAGCATTTACAATGTGTGTTTGATGTCCTCCGAAAGGAGAAGTTATATGCTAATCTAGAAAAGTGTTCTTTTGGTGTCCATGAGGTTGTATTTCTTGGATTTGTGGTGATCTCAAGAGGGTTCGAAGTGGATGAATCTAAGATTGACGCCATTAAAAATTGGCCAACTCCCAAAATAGTAGGTGAAGTAAGAAGCTTCCACAGGTTGGCTAGTTTTTATAGACGTTTTTTCAAAAGATTTAGCACCATTGCCGCCCCCTTGACCGAAGTGATTAAAAAGGATCGGCCTTTCAAGTAGGGAGATGAACAAGCTAAGGCCTTTGAGGACTTGAAAGCTATGCTCATCTCATCCCCTTTACTATAATTGACAAATTTTGACAAGACTTTTGAGGTCAAATGTGATGCTAGCAAAGTCGGTATAGGCGCGGTTTTAATGCAAGAATTGAAGCCTATTTCCTACTTTAGCAAAAAGCTCAAAAGAGCAACTCTAAACTACTCTACGTACGATTTAGAGTTGTATGCCTTGATTAGAGCCTTCGCCACTTGGCAACATTATTTGTGACCTAAAGAATTCGTGATCCAAACGGATCATGAATCCTTGAAGCATCTACGGGCACAAGACAAGCTTAATTGGTGGTATGCCAAATGGATTGAATTTCTTGAAACTTTCCCTTATGTTATTCAATACAAAAAAGGTAAAGACAATGTGGTTGCCGATGCTTTGTCCCGAAAACATGTGCTTGTGTCTACTTTGTCATCTAAGTTGATGGGGTTTGAAAGCCTCAAGTCTTTATATCCCGAGGACCCTCACTTTTCTCCTATCTATAGGGAAAGTAAAGAGTTGGATAGGGATAGGTGGGTTACAGATAGGGATTCCCATCCCTATACCAAATTTGATGGATACTTATTTAAAGATAGATGATTGTGTGTTCCCTCAAGTTCATGGAGAGAATTATTTATGAGGGAAGCATACTATGGCAGTCTAATGGGCCATTTTGGGGTCATGAAGACCCTCAAAATTTTAGAAGAACAACTTTATTATCCTAGAATGCACAAGGATGTGGCCCGAATTTGCAGCCAATGTGTTGAGTGTAAAGGAGCCAAGTCATGGCTTCAACCCCATGGGTTGTACACCCTATTATCCACCCCTTTACGTCCTTGGCTTGACATATCAATGGACTTTGTGTTGGGATTATCGAGGACTAGAAGGGGCGGGATAGTATTTTTGTCGTGGTGGATCAGTTTTACAAGATGGCTCACTTTATTCCTTGTTCTAAATGTGATAATGCGCCTAGTTTAGCCTCTTTGTTTGTTGATAATGTTGTAAAACTTCATGGTGTTCCGAGGACCATAGTGAGTGATAGGGATTCTAAATTCCTAAGCCACTTTTGGAAGTCCATGCGTGGGTAGACTCGGTACTAAGTTGTTGTCTTTAACTTCATGCCACCCATAAACCGATGGCCAAACGAAAGTAGTAAATAAAACCTTAGGGTCTATGATACGGTCCATGGTTAAAGGAAGAATAACTTCTTGGAAGGAGCACTTACCGTTGATTGAGTTTGCTTATAATCGTGTTACACACTCAAGCACGGGAATGACACCCTTTGAGTGTGCATACGGTATCAACCCCCTCACCTCTTTGGATTTAACCCCTTTGCCAAGTGATCTTGTGATAACCTTAGATGGAAGCAAAAGGGCTAAGGCCATGAAGAAGCTACATGAGAAGGTGAGGTTGTGGTTGGAGAAGAAAAATCAAGAAGTTGTGAGGCAAGCCAACAAAGGAAGAAGAAAGCTCATTCTTGAATTGGGAGATTGGGTGTGGGTGCACCTAAGGAAGGATAGAGTCATGTGGGTTAAAATGTTTCCTCGCTGAAGAAAGATAAGTTGAATTCATAAACCTTAACCTTTCCCTCGTAGAGTAGTATCTCAACAGCGAGAAAATGTTTGACTTCTACATTCATGACTTCAAGGATTCTCTTTGCCTTGGTCCAGCTCTTGTCGTGTGGATATGGCCTCTTCCCTCTAACATATTTAATCACGTCTTCATCCCATTGGAACATAGAAAGTAACTTATCAAATCCTGGGCCACCAGAATCAGCTAGATTACAGAGATCATCATACCTATCCTTGAAATTATTGTAGAAGTTGAGGTCCATTATCCTATCGGCAGCATCATAAGCATACAGGTACGCTAATTGCTTGCCCCTCATGAGGCAGAGAATTTCATCAACATACTATGCTATAAGAAGATAAGTTTTAAATAGGTTAGTAATTGTACAGAATATAAACAAAGTGGAAAGAATCTGTTGTAGAGGGTTCTCTGAATCAGTTCACAGATTACCCAGCTAACGCAAATTATGCAAAATATGTGTATTATATTGCAAAAAAATACCAAGTTGTTGCAATAGATTACCCATTTGCTGCGTAGATTCTTCTTCATGGAGTAGATTGGAAGGCCAGGTTAGCAAAAGTAAACTTACATTGTCCTCATACCACTCATGCATATTTGTCATATCCGTGAAGTCTCTGGAGGAAAATGAATGCATGGTGTATTATTTTTAAACCTTCGTCTTGCCATTCATGACTTCTTCCAGGTCCTTCTTCTTCTCCTTGCTAAGTGCCATGAATATTTCCACCTTCTTCAGCAGCCCTTCAACTTCAACAACTCTTGCAGCGGGAGGAGTTGCAATTTTTGTTGTTTTAAGAATGGAGAGAATTTATCAAATTTTTCTTCTCTTCCTCCTAACCGCCACTATAAGAGTGCATGGCTCCCTCACCTTGTTGGATGGTATGACACCCCTCCTAGATTTCAACTCCTCAGTAGCTTCATCAATAGCCTCTAGATTCTTAAGAAGTTATCCTCTCTGTTCTTTCAAGCTTTACATTTGTAATGAGAACATGAGGGTGAAGAGGGGTAAGAGGGACCACTGTAAGGGTGGGAGGGATCGATGTAGGGGTGAGAGGGACCTGTGCAAGGGGTGTTTTCAAATGTATTTATTTTTTTTAGCACTAACATGCTCATAATATGACTGGTAGCAGCAACAGCATCAAGATGGCTGCCACCATCATCAACAACTCCACCAGCAACACGCCCAGAAGAAGCACCGAATCTGTTGTAGTTTGAGGTTGGTCATGAAGAGCTTCAACATTAGGCTAACCTTACCTAACTGCTCTTCTTATGGATATTGCTCCAGCCAATTCTTTCTTTATTAACTGTACCGTTGGGTCTTCTTTTGTATCAACAAAACTTAGAGTAGGAAAAGAAGTCATCCCCAACTCACCAAAGGTAGGCACGATCCAAGGATGCACAACCTATAAAAAAAAGACAGGAGGCATTTAAATCATATAATAATAATTTGCAGTCAGTTGGGTTACATGGATGTTAACACAACCAACTTATACAACAGACGATCTAGATGCCACAATAGCTGATCTATATGTCGCAATAGATTGACAATATGTTGCTTCAGATTACTCATCTGTTCATAATTTGCAGTAGATGGGTAATTTGGTAAGTCGGGTTCAAAGAACCAGAGCAACAGATTTTTAATGTGTTATGAAACATGGATTATCTATCGCAATAGATTACCCATCTGTTGCACCAGTTGCAACGGGTAATCTATTGCAACAGACGACCCCTCTGTCACAACAGATGGAACATCTGTTTCAATATTGTACTTTGAGGAAAATTATTTTAGTTGAAAAAATACATACTACATCATCTGGAGGGTTAAATAGATCAGCCTCCTGCTCCTTAATATTTTTTCTGCCCTTTACAGCCGCCAACTACCTAAGGATCCATGGATGAGAAACCTCATCCGAGTAATCCTTAAACTGCTTTCGGAGGAGAGGAATGGCTTCACATGCCCAAGCCTAAAAAATGTAAACAAGAAGCAAGCAAAAAAAAGTCATAATAATTATATTCATTATATATTAATGGATGAGTAAAAATAGTGATCAATTTTACCATGAAATTCCAAGGAAAGTCGTATAATGTGATCATCTTTGGGGATAGCTTTGTCAGTAAATATTCGATAGTCAAGTAGTAGTTGTCATATCCCCAAGGATAATCATTAAATTTGTTAAAATCATCAGCAAGCGCCAACAAATCATCTTCTATAACTTTCCTGATGTCTCTTGCCAATAAAACGGAATGGACAAACCAAACTAAGCACAATTTCTCCCTACTGTGCTTTGGTATGTCTTTATCCTCGAGATCTGCCATCAAATCCTCTGTTTGTAGCTACTACGTCCAACAATGCCTAGCAACCCATCTTTTTTTCCCTTGCATTTGTTGGACCCTTTGTGAGTGTTTTCTTGATGAGAGGTTCTTCTGGACGATCACATCTCAAGCCTATCACTATGGTAAACTCTTTCAACCCAAAACAAATCGACATGCCACAGTGGTTAATCCAGATGTCATCCATCTTTTTTCACCCTCTTTCGGATCTTTATCATCCCCTGCATACTTGATCCTATTCTTGAGAAAACCATATACCATGCTCATTAGAAAATAGAGAGTGAAGTCCTCAAGCAGCTCAAGAGAGTATGTAAAGCAGATCTTGTTAAAAAGTTTGTCTATGTTTTCATTCTTTATAATTCTCCTAAATTCATCAAATGTTTCCCCAACTGACATTTAAGTACAAGATCACCAATTACTTTGTCAGGGCTATCCATCGGCATCACAACTCAAAACCGTCGATACTAATGGTTTTGACAAAATCATACTGGAATTTTGATATTATTTTATGCCCTATTGGTGAGAAGGAGTTATCACTTTCCTCAGCTTTATTTTGCCTCGGCTGAGATTGTTTAGAAAGTTACTTCGATCTATCTATACTCTAGCCATTTTTGTTGGGTGGTCAAAAGTTGATCCACTTTCAGTTTCTTTTCTTTTGGGAGACATCTTTTAACTACAAATAATAGAAAAATAAAAAACACATTGCATTTGATGTCTACATAATTTTAAAAAAAAAAAAGAGATAAGACAAATTTCAATAAATTATTATATGCCACATTACAAAAAAAATACTCCAACGGATAACCCATCAGTTGGAATAGATAGAGAATCTGTTTAAAAACCTATTTAATATCTCCCAACAGATATCCCACCTGTTGCAATAAATGGACCACCAACACCACAAACAATGCCACCACCAATGCCACCAAGACCACCACCAATGCCACAAATACCAACACCAAGACTACCAACACCACCACCAAAAAATACAAATACCGACACCACCACCAAAAACACATACTGACACCAACAACAACATCAACCAACAACACCACAAACACCATCCAACAATACCACTACAGTCAACAAAATACTGAGACCTAAACTAGGATTTTCTCGAGTGCTTCCTACTTTTTTAGCATTAAAACACAATAGTGTTAACCCATTCTCGAAGATAATACAACTAAAAGTATTTTTTTCATTATTAACTAAAAAGCCCTAATTTTTAGAATAAAGAACAAATGTAGAACTCCTCTTGAACTTTGTTACCTATGAAGACATAGAAAACAACAGATACAAGCGAGAATGAAGTCAAAAATAACTACTATGTGGTCGAAAATGGGAAGAAAAATGATTTATTTTGAGGGGTTGAGCAATATGTTGAGGAGTTATTGTATGTATTATTGAGAGAGAGAGTGAGAGAGAGAGATGTGAGAACTTGAGATTTAAAATGAGGAAAAGTTTTTCCAGCAAATGGATGATTTGTATGGGTTGATTTGTAATTTTGGAAAAAAATGACAAGTTTTGAAATTTTTAATTTGGTCCGAATTGATCTTCAGAAACTTTTAAAATTTCAAAAGATATAGTTTTTAAAATATTAAGTTAATGAGAGCTCATTTTAACTCAGAGTGATCGATCGACGACTCGGGTCAGGATAAACGCAATACCAACACCATGCAATTGCAATGACTCAATTAAAGTTGTTGTTAACCCTATAAGCTTATTCATTCATCCCTAGTTCCACCTAAATCAATTTAGGTACTATTAACCTTAACATTAAGTTAATGAGAGCTCATTTTAACTTAAGAGTTATCGATCGGCGACCTGGGTCGAGATGAACGCAATACCAACATCATGCAATTACAATGATCAGTTGAAGTTGTTGTTGACCCTATGAGCTCATTCATTCATTCCTCATTCCACATAAATCAATTTACGTGCTATTAATCTTAACATTAAGTTAATGAGAGTTTATTTCAACTCAGAGTGATCGATCGATGACCCGGGCCGGGATGAATGCAATACCAACACCATGTAATTGCAATGATTCAATTAAAGTTGTTGTTGATCCTATGAGCTCATTCATTCCTCCTTAGTTCTATATAAATCAATTTAGGCACTATTAATCTTAACATTAAGTTGATGAGAGCTCATTTCAACTCAGAGTGATCGATCAATGTCCCGGGTCAGGATAAATACAATACCAACACCATACAATTGCAATGATTCAATTAAAGTCTTTGTTGACCCTATGAACGCCACCCAATACCACAGTGATCGATCGATGACCTGGATCAGGATGAACACAACGATTCAACTCAGAGTGATCGATCAAAAATCTGAGTTAGGATGAATGCAATACCAACACCAATTGCAAAGACTTAATTGAAGTTGTAGTTGACCCTATGAACTCATTCATTCATCCCTAGTTCTACCTAAATTAATTATAATGAAATCTGTTGGAATAAACGACTGGGCTATTGGAAATTTCTAACATATATGAATATCTGTTACAACAGATGACATATCTGATTTAATTATCAAATAGATATTTGCATCTATTGTGACAGATAACTGAGCTATTGGAAATTTTCAAACAGATATTGATATCTATTGTAATAGATGATATATTTAATTTAATTATCAAATGGACATTTGCATCTATCATCACAGGTGACTGAGCTGTTGGGATATTTAAATAGATATTGATATTTGTTGTAACAGAATTATTAAATAGAAATTTGCATCTGTGAGCTATTGGGATTTTAAACAGATATTTGTATCTGTTGTAATAGATAATTGTGTTGTTGAGATTTTTAAATAGATATTGCTATCTATTACAACAGATGACATATCTGTTTGAAAATATTTTTTTCTTTCAATTTTAAAGTAAGCTTCTATCCGAGTAGATAAAGAAGTAAGTACTACAAAATGTGGTAAAAATAAAGAGTTTCTTTTTCTTGGATAACTCAAAAATGTGTTCATTGAGTAGTCTTATCTTGTCTTTTCAATGTCACTAGTCTTTCTCATGCCCCTCAAATTATTAATGAATATTAATTATATTAATTAATTAATATTGAAACCTACGTCTATGTACACAATACATTTAGAATTATCTCATCTCTCCTTAGATTCAGCCCTAAATTTATTTTATTTATCTCTCATCTTTTTCTTTCTCTCCTCTTTAGGTTAGGGTTATCACAGCCTTTTTTCTCTTCTTTTTTTTTCTCTTCTCTTTCTCATAAAGATCCTTTTGGATCTAAATATCGATCCATACCTTTCCTTGATTGAAATTGTTGTTTTGATCCCCTTTTGACTATTGCTCTTTCATTCTCGTCTTCTTCTTTGTAAGTTATTTACATCTATTTTTTTATTTAATTACCATTAACCCATATCATATTTATTTAAAAAATTTGAAGAAACTTTTAAGTATTGAATAAACAAGCCAAGAATTTTTATTACAATATGATAAAAAAGTATTTTATTGGGAGAAGTTTAAAAGCCTTATTGGTAATATTATTTTTTTGTATGTATTTTATTTGTTTCTTTGTTGTTTGTGTTGTTATTGATGTTGTTGGTAGGATTGGCATTGTTGAAACTTGTGGTGTGGTGTTGTTGATGGTGTTGGAACAAATAATGTTGCTTCTTTGTTGTTAATGATATTGTTAACGGTGTTGGAACAAATGTTGTTTCTTTATTGTTGATGTTTTTTATTTGTTGTTTTTTTGTAGTTTATGATGTTGTTGATGTTGCAACAGATGGAGTAACTGTTGGAACAAATCAAACCACCAGCAAGGCTGGTTTGATGTATTCCAACAGACTCTAGATCTGGTGCAACAGACACCACATCTGTTGCATTAGACTCTACATATGTTGCAACATACTCTACATCTGTTACAATAGACTCCACATCTTATGCAATAGACTCTACATCTGTTGCGACAGATGAATAATGTTCTTTTCTGTGAGATCAATTTTTTTCCTCTTCTTTGTAGATATAAGGAACTAAAAGTTGATCAACTTTTACCCGACCATCACAAGAGGCTGTAGTAAAGATGGGTTCAGAGAAATAAGCTGCATGTAGATGGAATCACTTCATATGTTGGAGGTATGTATTACTGATAATGTTATCATGGAAACACAAATAGAGTACACTGATTTTGTGAATGTTGTTTTTACTGATTAGTCATAGATCATTCAAACAAGATATCTATAATTTTACAGTGAAGTTTGGTAGGTCCAAACTGATAAGGCTGAGGGACCATGAATATTGTTCTGATACCCTATTAAGATTTAATGTCGGTTATTGCTCATGTTTATTTGTCAAGCATTGTAAAGAAATCTAGTTTTGGTGTCATTGTAAAGAGATTTAATAGCGATTAGACTAACTTTTAGGGTGCATTGGACTCTGAGAAGGCCTTTGAAGCCTAGCACTGCATCTAATAAGAATAAAAAAAATATAGTTATTATCCTAGCCCAAATTTATATGGTTGGGTTGCTCGGGGTGATGATTATACATCAGAAGGTGCGGTAGGAGAATGCCTTCAAGGAAAAATGAGTGGTTGATGAAAGACTATATCATCTGAGAGCTAATTAAAGAGGATACATAAGGTAGAAAGTAACTTCTAGTGAATCTAACTGATGAAATTATCTTAAAACATGAGAAATCTGTATCAACTTCAAATATAAAAGTCTATCCGGTAATGACAAGTCTGTCTGTTGTGTCTCTAACAGAAAAATAGTGCAGATGGTCACTTTACTAGGGAGTTGCGACTAGGTAGCATGGTCGGGATTATCACCTGGATAGAAAATATTAGAAGAACAAGAAAGCCTCCTTAAGGGCATCGAGGGTTGAAATGTTGTACAGTAAGTCTAGAAAACTTCCGCCAATAGCAAGTGCAGTCCAAGTAAGGAATCTATGCGAAGGCGGAAATTTCTAAATTTTAAATTGCATCCCATACCTTTTTGTTTGTGGTTTCGATTAGGTCCACTGTTGTTGACTGAATCGGAACCACAAATGAAATTGAAAGGCAAATTGAGTATCATTACGTCCTTAGCAATATGGTTATAATTGATTGTGTTTTATATCCTTAGCATGCTTTCAACATATCTTGGAGAAGATCAGAGTCTTGCTCTAGTTTGTGAATTTTGATAATTTTCAAGTTTGCCTCCAGCTTGTTGATTCTGTATTCAAGCTGGTCGTTGTTGTCTTTGAATTTGGTATAGAGTTCCTGACTTTTGTGAGCTCGATCAGGAACACCATCTTCAAAGTTGTGGCATTCTAGAATCCCTTCAGAATACTTTCTTCTGAAGCCTTAAAGGATACATGTAGGGTCGTTGTGTATGTTTTTATGTCAAAATGTGTTGATGCACACTCAAGCAGTGGTCCCAACCGTTGAACAGCTCACTTTTATCGAGCGTTGCTCAATGCATCTTTCTCAACCAACCTTTAAGGAATTTTATAAATTAATAAGCAAGGAGTTACGTAATGTTTGATCTAAACTAGGAATGCAAATAAAAATATTTTCGCCTTTTCTTTTGAACTAGCAGTGTATCTGGTGAGGTTGTTGATGTCATAATTATGTGTAGTCATTGCTGAAAACTTTCTTATTTTCAAATGTCTTCTTAAGACTTTCATACAAGACTTCATTGATGTTGAGAGATTACTAGTCTTGACTTCTGAAGACTTTCGCTATCGCAAATATTTCTGCTGATGGTGTAGACTTTTGCATGGCAGATATATAGTCATCAGTAGAGATTCTTGCCAGAAAAAAATCCTTGAGAAGGCATGACTAGTAATCTCTCAATATCACTTGGTATTGAGAGATTACTATTAATGCCTTCAAAAGACCTTTGGTTGTGGCAAGCATTTTTGCTGATGGTGTACACTTTTACATGGAAGATATCTTATTATTTATAATTAGAGAAGAGCGATCAGCAGAAAAGCTAAGAGATTGAGCTCATTTGATTTGTGCACTAACTCGGGAAAAGTTTTTTATAGGATAATGAGCCTGGATTTATGTAACGTTTGATAGGCTTGGTAGAGTCGGTTTAGATAAAACATTACGTAATTCCTTGATTATTAATTTATCAAATCATTTGAAGGATGGTTGAGAAATTTTCATTGAGCAACGCTCTATAAAAGTGATCTGCTTAACCACTGCTTGAGTGTGCATCAACACATTTTGATCTAAAACAAACACAGTGACCCTCCATGTATCCTTTAAGGCTTCTGAAAAAAGTGTTCTGAAGACCTTCTTCAATGACACAACTTTGAAGGTAGTGTTCCTGATCGAGCTCACAAGAGATGAGGAACTCTATACCAACTTCAAAGACGGCAATGACCAGCTTGAATACAAAACCAGCAAGCTTAAAAATTATCACAGCAAGTCTCTGATTTTCTCCAAGAAATATTGAAAGCATGCTAAGGCAAGAAAACACAATCAATTAATCCATATTACTAAGGAATTAATAATACTCAATTTGCCTTTCAATCTCGTTTGTGGTTCTGATCAGGATCGGAAGCACAAACAAAAAGGCATGGGATGCAATTTAAAATTCAGAAATTGATGCCTTCACTTAGATTCCTTACTTTAACTGCAGTTGTTGTTGGCCTAAGTTTTCTAGACTTACTGTACATCATTTCAACCCTCGATTCCCGTAAGGCTGCTTTCTTAGTCTTCTACTATTTTCTATCTAGGTGATAATCCCGATCACGCTACCTAGTCGCAGCTTCCTAGCAAAGTGTTCATCTGCATTATTTTTCTTTTGGAGAGACAACAAACGAATTTACATTATCGAATGCACTTTCATATTTGCACTTGATTCAGATTTCTCATGTTTTAAGATAATTTCATCGGCCAGATTCGCTAAAAGTTATGTTCTACCCTATGTCTCTTCTTCAATTAGCTCTCAGATGATATAGTCTTTCATCAACTCCCCTTTTTCTCATAGGCATTCTCCTTCGGCTCCTTCTAGCGTATAATCATCTTCTCGATCAACCCTTTCATAAAAATTTGAGCCAGGGGAATTTCTATTGGTTTTCCATTCTTGTTTGATACAGTGCAAGGCTTTAAAGGTGTTCTCAGAGTCCAATTCACACTTAAAGTTAAGTTCAATGGCTATTGATTCTCTGCAATAACACCAAATATTGATCCCTTCTCAAAACTTAACACGCATAAACACGAGCAACAACCATCAGTAATTCATAACAGGGTATCTGCACCATCTTCATGGGACTCTCAGCCTTATCAATTCAAACCCATCAAACTTAAATGTATAATGCAGGATCTTGTTTGAATGATAGTGCCTAATCGGTTAAAAACTACATTCATAAAAACATTATACTTTGTGTGTGTTGTTCTGGTGACCTTATCAGTAATACTTACTTAACTCCACACATATGATAGTGGGTTCATTTGCACGCACCTTATTCTTCCTAGCCCATATATAGCTTAAATTGAATAAATAGATGACTAGCAAGTTGCAACAAACGCCACATTTGTTTAAATTGTGAAATAATTGCAGACATCTAGTACGACAGATGATCAATCTGTTGCATCTTATGACACATCTATTGGAAAAGTAAATACATATATCCATCTGTTGCAACAGATTTTCAATATGTTGTAAGTTATCTAACAGAAGGAATATATTTTGCAACAAATTACCCATCTGTTAGATTTATTTTAAAGCAATTTTCTTTTCTTTCCGAATTACAATAAAAGATAAAATATTGTATTTCGATCCATTTTTTTTAATTTGCATATACAAAAATTCACCAGTTTTATTTAATTAAGGGATATGAACAGTCGTGGCTTTTTGTTTGACTAATCCTTTCCAATTCAATCATTTATAAATAGGTCCCTCCGGCTTCCTTCCTTACTAACTACTCACTCTCACTCACTCGTTCATTCTACTATACTTACAATACAAATATGGTTGATCCAGATTCGTACAAGAAGATTCATATTGAGTTCTTATGGGAACTTCAAAGGCAGTTTGATGAACTCCAGAGGGATTTAGCCGACTTCGGAGCAAAGCTGAGGAGGGCCTTGCTGCTGTCGGATAAAAATTGTCCAGTTGACAATAATAATAATAATAATAATAATAATAATAATAATAATAATAATAATAATGATAGTAATAATAGTAGTAATAATAATTAGGTTATTTTTTTCTTTCTTTTAGCGTATATATTTTCCTTTTATATATTGAATTTACCTAAGGAATTCAAAAATCTATGTTTGGTTTGGTCGACTTTGAATTTTTATTTTTTATTTAATATTTAATTATCATTTTATTTATTTCTTGTTCTCAACATGTCAACGGTTGGAGGTAGGGATTGAGCATTTGTGGTAACAAAGTTTAATATCTGATGCGATAGATGGATTATATGTTGTAACAGGTGGTTATTAATAAAAAAGGGTTATTATTGAGAGGGTGGTGAAAAGTCATGATTCTCCTATTATTTAATATGAAAAACAGTTCGTAAATAAATAATAAGGAACTAAATGATATACACAATTTATAACCGTAAAGGAAAGATTATTTAATTAAAAAAAGGTCACAACATTGGATTAATTACCAGTTAGATGATGATTGCTTGTTAAGAAAAAGGTCAACAGTCGTGACCGTGACTTTTTGTCTAAACACAATAAACAAACAAAAAATGTTGTTCATGCATCAAATTCCCCATCTGTTGCGACTGATGAATCAGCTGTTAGAAAAAAATCAAAAAAGCTCCTAAAATAGATGGTCGATTTATTACAACAGATGGTATATCTGTCACAGTATGTGTTATTTGATGCAACGGATATACAATCTGCTGCCATAACTCAATAAAAATGGTTATTATTTTATTAAAGAAACGATTATTAAAAAGGTGTATTCGATTTTTAAATTGAGAAAAAGTTTATTTAAATTTAAGAACTAATTAATAATAATAAGCTGAAAAGTCATGACTTGTCACAATAATAAAAAACTCACAATCTTGATTTAATTAAGTCATTTCTTTTCACAGAAAACAATAAGAAAATAAATTATAATCACAATTTAAACTGTAAAAAAGTGGTTGATTAATTTGAATAATTGACGTTAATATTAAATAGGCGTCATTTCTTTTCACAAAAAATATTTTTGTTTTTAAATCTGTTTATTAATTTATATAATAAAAAAGTCAGCAAATTTGGATTAATGATATGATGATAATTTTTAAAAAAAGATAGATTATATGTTGCAACAGATAGATTATCTGATGCAACAGGATATCTATTTGTTGCAACGAATGATATATTTATTGTCACAGATAAGTTATCTGATGCAACAGATATAGAATCTGTTGTCACAACTTAAAACGGTTCCTAGAAAGATTTAATTATTAATAATAATAAACTGAAAAGTCATGACTTATCACAATATTGCTTAATTTAATTAAGTCATAACTTTTTACAGTAATCAAGAATGTTATTAATAAATAGAGGTGAACAGTTGCGCCTTTAAATCTGTTTTATTAATTTATATAATAAAAAAGTCAGAAAAATTGGATTAATGATATGATATGATGATAATTTTTTTAAAAAATGATAGATTATATGTTGCAACAGATAAATTATCTGATGCAATAGGTTATCTATTTGTTGCAACAGTTGATATATCTGTTGTCACATATGAGTTATCTGATGCAACAGATATAGAATCTGTTGTCACAACTCAATATAAAAACGATTCCTGAAAAGAATTAATTATTAATAATAATAAGCTGAAAAGTCATGACTTATCACAATATTGCTTAATTTAATTAAGTCATAACTTTTCACAGTAAGCAAGAATGTCATTAATAAATGAAGTTAAATAGTTATGACTTTTTGCCCAGCACATTCAAGTTCAATCCTCTATAAATAGGTCTCTCCTTACTCAATCATTCATTCTACTACACTTTATTTATTCCTTGCTCTTGTTACACCTTTAACTACTTTCTCTTCAAGGACTTAATAGTTCTTCCCTGTCTCTGGTAAGTTTTTTCTTGCTTTTTCTGTAAATATACGTTGTACTACAATTGAATTCTTTCTTTTCTTTACTTTTGTTTTTACGTATTTTGTCAATTTATGCGTGTTCTAGATATGGATGATCTAGTGTGGGATGTCGTTATTTTACGAGACGCTATGCGGGAACTGCATAAGGAGGTTCATGACCTGTAGTGGAAGTTGGCCGCCGTCAGAGTAATCTGAGGAGGGTGTTGCTGCTGTCGGTTGAAGATTGTCCGGCTGGCCATACAAATAATAATGATAATAATAATTAAGATTATTTTTTCTTTTACCTATGTATTTTAATTTTTTGTTTAGTAAAAATTTTATGTTTGATCCATTTGACGTTTTAATTCTTATTTAATTTTCATGTTGTCTATTTCTTCTTCTCAACAAATGATATGTCTAAAATTAAGGAATAACTTGAATCTAGTATCAATAGCAAGAGATCAACATATGAGTTATCTGTTGGGTTTTTGACAGGAGTTGTATTGTGTAGTTCTAAATAGATTATTCATCTGTTGCAACAGAATAATTATCTGTTGCAATAAATAAATATTCTTTTGCAACAGATATATATTTTGTTGCAACAAATTACTTGTCTGTTGGAACAAATAACTAATCTGGTGCAACAGATTATTTATCTGTTGAACCAGATTACTAATTGGTGCAACAGATTATTCATCTGTGGAAACAGATTACTAATTTGGTGCAACAGATTATATATCTATTGAAACAGATTAATAATCTGTTGCAACAGAATACCCATCTATTCGATTCATATTAAGGGCACCTAGAACCATAAACATGAATCCAACATGAGTCTACTGTTGTAATAGATTATTTATCTGGTGCCACAGATGATGGATCTATTTAAACAGATTGTTCTTATATTGCATTCATGTTCGCGTGCTAGTTATTGTCGAAAAAACAGCACATTAGCAGTTATCCAGATGACAAATTCAACTAAAAAAATATAATTTGACTTACCAAAGTCTCCTCCCAAGTAAATGCAAAGTGATGTACGAAACAAAATTTGACGTAAGAAATTGGTCAAAGAGCAGCAGTTGCGGTAACAACAACAACAATGGTCAACAAGAAGAATATGAAGATGATAATGAAGTATAAGATGATGATAATAAATCAGAAGATGATGAATAAAGCAGCAGCAACGATGAACAACAAATATCGCAAAGAGAGAGAAAATAACAACGGATGAGAAGAGAGAAAAACACGCATTTTCCTTCGTTTTTTGTTATATTAACTAACATTTGGATCAAAGTGT
>NW_025852173.1:665-1446 GCF_002878395.1 Capsicum annuum | reverse complement strand
ACTGTAATATCCTTCTACTACTATCTTCATTAATACATGTATCTTCATTTTATGTTAAGGCTCTTTTTAAGAATAACTTTTCTTGGTTATATGTTAAGGTTAATTGTGTATGTTCTATATTATATGGTTTTACTTGTTCTATTTTTTCTGCTTCATATCGATATTTAAGTACTCCTCCGTAACTATATTCACTTGCATCTGCTTCTACTATATATATAAATTTTTTATTTTCATCTGGGAATTGTAATTTTGGTAATTCCTTACAAAGTAATTTTATTTTTTGAACTTGTTTTTTATCTTTTTCATCATAATTATATTCTATATCCTTTTAACTAGGCTTGGGTTAGTTTTAGGTAGTGCTATCAGTTTATTGTATCCTTGTAGTTTTTGGGTTATATAATTGGTATTTGGTTCTTGGAACAAAAAATAATATTTGACAGTAATATATTTGATGAAATAAAAGGAAAAGAATTAGATTTAAGTGTAGACAAAATATTTAAAATACCAACAATAAAAAATATTTTTACTAGGAAAAAAGATGAATATTACGTAGTATGCCAAAAAGAACATGTAATAGACTGCAGATATGCAAAAGGAAAAGCTAGTATACCACTAGTAACAAAAAGAATAATTAATAAAGAAATAAATGATATAAAAAGTAAAGGAGTTACTATTCACGAGACCACCAAATGATATACTCAAATTCAAAAGAACTAAGACAAGCAGATATGGAAGATAATAACTGCCGTAAAAGGAAATCTAATATACCAAAAATTTAAAT
>NW_025852173.1:0-565 GCF_002878395.1 Capsicum annuum | reverse complement strand
ACTGTAATATCCTTCTACTACTATCTTCATTAATACATGTATCTTCATTTTATGTTAAGGCTCTTTTTAAGAATAACTTTTCTTGGTTATATGTTAAGGTTAATTGTGTATGTTCTATATTATATGGTTTTACTTGTTCTATTTTTTCTGCTTCATATCGATATTTAAGTACTCCTCCGTAACTATATTCACTTGCATCTGCTTCTACTATATATATAAATTTTTTATTTTCATCTGGGAATTGTAATTTTGGTAATTCCTTACAAAGTAATTTTATTTTTTGAACTTGTTTTTTATCTTTTTCATCATAATTATATTCTATATCCTTTTAACTAGGCTTGGGTTAGTTTTAGGTAGTGCTATCAGTTTATTGTATCCTTGTAGTTTTTGGGTTATATAATTGGTATTTGGTTCTTGGAACAAAAAATAATATTTGACAGTAATATATTTGATGAAATAAAAGGAAAAGAATTAGATTTAAGTGTAGACAAAATATTTAAAATACCAACAATAAAAAATATTTTTACTAGGAAAAAAGATGAATATTACGTAGTATGCCAAAAAG
>NW_025852172.1:590-3636 GCF_002878395.1 Capsicum annuum | reverse complement strand
TTTGATACAGTGCCAGTGAATCGTATCCTTGAATGGCAGGTTATACCGGAACCGCAATTGTCTTCTGCTTCTATCATGACGGTGAGTGAACTTTGGAAATACGGATTTGAGCCAGGAAAGGGTTTGGGAGCATCTTTGCACGGTATAGTTTGTCCCATATGTCCGAGTGAGAACGTAGGCACGTTTGGTCTGGGATTTGAGCCTATGGCTGAAGATCTAAAGAAATCCAAAGGAAGGAAAAAGGAAACATGGTCACTCCCTCACCCAATGCAACTACTCAGTGAATCATTTGTTAAGAGCGGTGTCACGAAGCATGTGGAATTTGAAGTTGAATTGGTTGATGACTATCAGAACCTTTTTATTGATGTTGATATGGTCGAAGCAGGAGAAGGTACCAGTGTAGCAGACGTGCGATTCATAGGCCCAGTTGTCCGGCTCAATAATTTGGAAGTCACTCTTCTTCCCGTCAGAAGGGAGTTTTGGTAGTTTATTTTATTTTTCTTTCTGTTTATCCGAGTTATTTCAGGGTTGTAATTTGGATTTTAGTTTGTTTATGTTATGATGGCATCTATGTTTAAGCCCTTCTATCTTTTTATTTAATAAAATGCAATGTCCCTTTTGATTCGTGTCTAATATATTTTGTTTTTCTTTTTTTTTTATATACAGTTCTCTTTATGTTGATTCTAATGACATGACATGCATGCGGAATTTTTAGCCTGACCTTAAAATCCAAACTAATCCAGATATAATGAAGCAGGATGAGGAATACGATGAAGAAGAAGCACTAGAAGAAATAAGCAAAGAGTTGGAACAGTTTGAAGACAAACCGAATCCTAATTTGAATGAGACTGAGCCAATAAATCTAGGGGATCAAGAAGATGTTAGGGAAACTAAAATCAGTGTTATGCTTTGACACAGCTAAAAGATGGAATGATTCAAGCATTAATTGATTATAAGGATGTTTTTGCATGGTCTTATGATGATATGCCTGGTTTAAGCACTGAATTAGTTACTCACAAATTGCCAATTGATCCCGCATTCCCTCCTATCAAACAGAAGTTGAGGAAGTTTAAAATGGATGTAAGTATTAAAATTAAAGAGGAAATCATGAAACAACTTGAAGCCAAAGTAATTCGAGTAGCTCGCTATCCCATGTGGTTATCCAATGTTATTCCCGTACCAAAGAAAGATAGCAAAATTTGAGTGTGTGTTGATTACCGTGATTTGAATAGAGCACGTCTGAAAGATGATTTTTCACTTCCCAACATCCATATTTTGTTAAACAACTGTGCTAAACACGAGGTTGCCTCTTTTGTAGATTGTTATGCCGGATATCACCAGATCATTATGGATGATGAAGACGCGGAGAAGAAATCTTTTATCACACCATGGGGGACTTATTGTTATTGAGTAATGTCGTTCGGTTTGAAGAATGCTGGAGCAACATACATGAGAGCCATGACTACTATGTTTCATGATATGATGCATAAGGAGATTGAGGTCTACGTGGATGATGTGATTATTAAGTCAAAAAGTCGGGCCGTCCATGTTAAAGATTTAAGAAAGTTCTTTGAAAGACTTCGCAGGTATAATCTCAAGCTCAACCCGGCAAAATGTGTATTTGGAATTCCGTCTGGAAAGCTGTTGGGGTTTATAGTCAGCCGTCGGGGGATTGAATTGGATCCCTCAAAATCAAAGTCATTCAGGATTTGCCCTCGCCCAAGAATAGGACGGAGGTGATGAGTTTGCTTGGTAGACTGAACTACATTAGCAGGTTTATTGCTCAACTCACAACCACTTGTGAGCCCATATTCAAGTTTTTGAAAAAGAGTGCTGCGGTAAAATGGACTGAAGAATGTCAGGAAGCGTTCGATCGAATCAAAAGATATTTGTCAAATCTGCTCGTGCTGGTACCCCCGGAGCCTGGTAGGCCTTTGATCTTATATTTATCAGTCATGGACAATTCTTTTGGTTGTGTCCTGGGTCAACATGATGTCACAGGCAAAAAAGAGAAGGCTATTTATTATCTTAGTAAGAAGTTCACCGCATATGAGGCCAGGTATACTCTTCTTGAAAGGACGTGTTGTGCCCTAACTTGGGTAGCGCAGAAGTTGAAGCATTATCTCTTATCCTATACTACTTGTCTCATCTCCTGTATGGATCCTTTGAAGTATATCTTTCAGAAGCTTATGCCAACGGGTCGATTGGCAAAGTGGCAAATATTGCGTACCGAGTTCGACATTGTATATGTGACTCGAACCGCCATGAAAGCCCAAGCCTTGGCAGATCATCTTGCTAAGAATCCCATCGATGAAGAGTACGGGCCATTAAAGATATATTTTCCTGACGAAGAAGTATCGTGTATCGATGAAGTCGTTATAGATGCTGAACCAGGTTGGAGGTTATTCTTCGATGGAGCTGTCAATATGAAAGAAGTCAGAATAGGTGCGGTTCTTGCTCTGAATTGGGACAATATTACCCGATAACAGCACAACTTCGATTCTACTGTACTAACAATATGGCAGAGTATAAAGCCTGCATTCTTGGTTGAGGTTAGCTGTTGATATGGGAGTCCAAGAATTATTAGTGTTGGGGGATTCGGATTTGCTCGTCCATCAAATTCAAGGCAATTGGGAGATGCGAGATTTGAAGCTCATCCCGTATCGACAATGCTTGCAAGAGCTATGTCAACGGTTTGTGTTAGTAAAATTTAGGCATATTCCAAGGATTCATAATGAAATTACTGATGCTTTAGCCACTCTGTCTTAAATGCTCCAACATCCTGACAAAGCCTATATCGATCCAGTGCATATACAGAGTCGTGATCAGCATGCTTACTGTAATGCGGTTGAAGAAGAGCTCGATGGAGAACCTTGGTTCTTGGATATCAAGTGGTGCATTCAGTCAGGAGAATACCCAGCATATGCCACCAACGAACAAAAGAGGACTATTAGGCGCTTGGCTAGTGGATTTTTCTTAAGTGAGGGAATCTTGTATAAGAGGACCCCAGATCTGGGACTTTTAAGGTGTGTAGATGCAAGAGAAG
>NW_025852172.1:0-490 GCF_002878395.1 Capsicum annuum | reverse complement strand
CCTCTTATACAAGAGGACCCCAGATCTGGGACTTTTAAGGTGTGTAGATGCAAGAGAAGCCTCGGCAATCATGGTTGAAATACACTCTGGAGTATGCGGGTCACACATGAACGGTCATGTCTTGTCAAAGAAGATTCTTCGAGCAGGTTATTACTGGCTTACTATGGAAAGAGATTCTATTCAATTTGTTCGAAAGTGTCATCAATATCAGGTACACGGTGATCTGATACATTCTCCTCCTGTTGAGCTGAATGCAATGGCCGCTCCATGGTCGTTCGTGGGGGAATGGATGTGATTGGACCGATTGAGCCGAAGGCATCAAATAGACATAGATTCATTTTAGTAGCCATTGACTACTTCATAAAGTGGATAGAAGCAGTAACTTTCAAGTCAGTGACAAAGAAGGTTGTGGTGGACTTTGTTCATGCCAATATCATTTGTAGATTTGGAATTCCTAAGATGATCATTACAGACAATGCTGCCAATCTCA
>NW_025852171.1:1060-1551 GCF_002878395.1 Capsicum annuum | reverse complement strand
TATATTGACTTCTTAAGTTTACACACCATGTGTTCCTTTCCTTTAATAGAAAACCCCTCAGGTTGATTCATATAAACTTCTTCCTCTAAATTTTCATTCAGAAAGGTTGTTTTCACATCCATTTGATGTAGCTCTAAGTCATTATGAGCTACCAAGGCCATTATAATTCTGAGTGAATCTTTTCTA
Organism: Capsicum annuum; assembly: GCF_002878395.1. Classification (NCBI taxonomy): domain Eukaryota; kingdom Viridiplantae; phylum Streptophyta; class Magnoliopsida; order Solanales; family Solanaceae; genus Capsicum; species Capsicum annuum. Next base: position 1,365 of record NW_025852171.1, on the reverse strand, counting down.
GAGACGGGTGAAAACGTCTTTCTATAGTCAATGCCATCCTTTTGAGTGAAACCTTTGGCAACAAGTCTGGCCTTGTGACGTTCAATGTTGCCAGTTGAGTCGCGTTTGATCTTAAAGACCCATTTACACCCAACTCTTTTGCAACCTTTGGGTAATTCAACAAGGTCCCAAACTTCATTCTGTTCCATAGATTTTAACTTATCTTTCATAGCATTTATCCATTTATCAGAATTATTGCTTTCAATGGCTTGTGAAATGAAACTGGATCATCATCAATTCCCAAGTAAGTTTCTGACTCATGTAGA
>NW_025852171.1:0-960 GCF_002878395.1 Capsicum annuum | reverse complement strand
GTGATCCATTCCAGGATTACTTTGATATCGACCCAGCATTCTAACAGTAAAACTGATGTCTGGTCTTGTACATGTTTGGGCACACATAAGACTCCCAACTATTGATGCATAAGGAATATCTTTCATTTGCTTTCATTCCAAGTCATTCTTTGGACATTGATTGAGACTAAACTTATCTCCTTTCTGAATTGGAACAGGACTTGATGAGCATTTTTCCATTCTAAATCTCTCTAATACTTTATTAATATAGGTTTTCTGAGATAATCCCAACAATAGTTATGATCTATCTCGAAATATTTCTACTTCAATCACATAGGATGCCTCATCAACATACAAGACTAACATAATAAACTTACTCCCACTGACCTTCAGATATATACACCGATCAACAGTGTTTTCTTTAAATCCAAAGGTGACAATCGTTTCATTAAACTTAAGATACTATTGTCGGGAAGCTTGTTTAAGTCCATATATTGACTTCTTAAGTTTACACACCATGTGTTCCTTTCCTTTAATAGAAAACCCCTCAGGTTGATTCATATAAACTTCTTCCTCTAAATTTTCATTCAGAAAGGTTGTTTTCACATCCATTTGATGTAGCTCTAAGTCATTATGAGCTACCAAGGCCATTATAATTCTGAGTGAATCTTTTCTAGAGACGGGTGAAAACGTCTTTCTATAGTCAATGCCATCCTTTTGAGTGAAACCTTTGGCAACAAGTCTGGCCTTGTGACGTTCAATGTTGCCAGTTGAGTCGCGTTTGATCTTAAAGACCCATTTACACCCAACTCTTTTGCAACCTTTGGGTAATTCAACAAGGTCCCAAACTTCATTCTGTTCCATAGATTTTAACTTATCTTTCATAGCATTTATCCATTTATCAGAATTATTGCTTTCAATGGCTTGTGAAATGAAACTGGATCATCATCAATTCCCAAGTAAGTTTCTGACTCATGTAGA
>NW_025852170.1:1024-1368 GCF_002878395.1 Capsicum annuum | reverse complement strand
AATCGTAGGCTATAACACACTGATTTAGCCTGAACATACCTCGTTCGAGCCATTTTGCCCGTTTGTCCACCTAAATGCCCACCAAAAATTAAAAAGATGACACTGAGATGATTCCCAACCTCCCAGGCACGCCTCGGTTGATTTTTGGCCCACAGCACGCCTAGACCCTGGGCCCACCCCTGAAACCGTCGGCTATTACCCATCAATTTGGCTCGAAAATGCCCCATTCACGTTGTTTAGCCAGTTTTTTCACCTAAATGACCACAAAAAATTAAATATACCTTATTGGGACGATCCCCAACCTCCCTGGCATGCCTCGATCAATTTTTGGCCCACAGCACACT
>NW_025852170.1:0-924 GCF_002878395.1 Capsicum annuum | reverse complement strand
TTAGTGAAAACAAGAACCGTTTGGTTCTTTTTATCCTTGTGTTGTTCTTCATCTCTTTGTTATAGTTGGTACTATTTTGGTCTGATTACACCTTATTCATCTTGTCATTGTGTTGTATTCTTGGTTTGTGACTTGTGGCCGAGAGTGTGTATACTAGCGCTCTTATCTTTCTCTTATCGAGCCACAACATGCCCTGATCCCTGGCCCACCCCCGAAACCATGGGCTATAGCACATCGATTTGGTTCGAAAACACCCTGTTCTCCACGTTTTACCCGTTTGTCCACCCAAATGGCCACGAAAAATTAAACGGACCACATAGGGATGATCCCTAACCCCCTCTCATGCCTCGGTTGATTTTCAGCCAACAACAAGCCCAGATCTTCGGTCCACCCCTAAAACCGCGGGCTATAGTACACCAACTTGGCCTAAAGATGGCCCGTTTGGACCGTCTCGCCCGTTTGTCCACCCAAATGGCCACAAAAATTAAACGGGCGACACTGGAATGATCCCTAACCTCCCTGGCACACCCTGATCGATTTTTGACCCAAAAAAAGCCCATATCCCGATCCCACCCCCCGAAATCGTAGGCTATAACACACTGATTTAGCCTGAACATACCTCGTTCGAGCCATTTTGCCCGTTTGTCCACCTAAATGCCCACCAAAAATTAAAAAGATGACACTGAGATGATTCCCAACCTCCCAGGCACGCCTCGGTTGATTTTTGGCCCACAGCACGCCTAGACCCTGGGCCCACCCCTGAAACCGTCGGCTATTACCCATCAATTTGGCTCGAAAATGCCCCATTCACGTTGTTTAGCCAGTTTTTTCACCTAAATGACCACAAAAAATTAAATATACCTTATTGGGACGATCCCCAACCTCCCTGGCATGCCTCGATCAATTTTTGGCCCACAGCACACT
>NW_025852169.1:1099-8693 GCF_002878395.1 Capsicum annuum | reverse complement strand
AAATGATTCTTCATACAGTATCATGAGCTATTCAATTTTAGAGAGAATGATTTTAAGTTTTTCCCGTGTGAGCGCTCCATATCTACGTCACCTGCAGATAAAATTTATGCCTCAATCTTTAGGTGGACTGAAGCATCTAAGATATCTCTTTATTTCTTCTTAGAGCATTGTTACTTTACCAAATACCATAACAAAATTGCATAATCTACAAGTTCAAAAGTTGGATCGCTGCTATGAACTCGAAAAGTTACCAAGAGATATTTGGAGATTGATGAGCCTTCGACGTTTGGTATGTCAAGGGTATTGCTCATTAACCCATATCCTGCCAGGACTTTCACAGTTGACAAGTCTCATGCATTTGGATTTTGATGGTTGCTCATCCCTAGAAGATATGCCAGCTGGAGTTGGTCAACTGACGTCTCTACGGACGTTGCCAAGTTTTATCATAGGAAAAGAAAGCTGCATATCTGGTCAGGCAAGTGACACATGGAATGAACTAAAAGGCCTTGTTGATCTCAGAAATAGCTTAAGCACTAAATTCTTGGGACATGTCCGTGCAATTGGAGAAAGAACTCTGATAGGTGTAGTGAAAAGAATGAAGCATCTTCGACAGCTGAGTGTAGAGTTTGAATATACAAATCAGGATGATGTTGGAAGCCCTGCAGCCTCACAAAAACATTGAAATATTGGGAATAGTAAATTACAGTTGTTGACACCTAATATTTGCCCTCCACGACTAAATTTAATCCTGAGTTTCTTTGATTTTTAATAAAATTAAAATATTTATTTTTTCTGAATAAAAATTTATTAAATATATTTGTACATAATTTTTTCATTTTAAGTAGTGATTATAATGTATCGTATTCAATTATACGAGATTTTATAATTTTGTTACTTAAATATTTATTTTGTAAAATATTGGATTTTAATCAAGGCTTAGAGATTCAAATAATTAAAGTTTTGATTTAAATATAATTTACTCTCAAAAAATAATTTATTCGGATAAATATGTGCTTGATTTTATAAAATCAAGAAGCCCGGATTAAAGGAAGCATTAACTCGCATTGAATTTCAATTTAATTTAGCCATCTATTAGATTTGGCCATAATTGGAATCAAATTGGCCATAATTGTAATGCAATCCGTCAATTGATTTCTAATTTGGTCAAAATTAAATAAATATGGCTAAATATTAGGTGGGATTGTATGTTGTAGATGGCCTTAAAGGCCCTAGGACGTTGTGGTATCGATATTCTAATTATTTTCATGTTCATGATATAAAAATGAGCTAACAATAGTTGTATGTGTCTTTTTTTTTTTTTACTTTATCCTCTGATTATTTTGGATAAAGTTTCAATCTTTGCTTAAAAGATGTATTTATGCTTTGTTTAAACTCATTGTTCTTGGATATATTTGTTTTTGGCATGTAAAGTTATTTTCTTTATGTTGAAAAGAATAGTTAATGTTGAATGTTTTGCCTTTTCACCTTATTCTTTGATTATTTTGGATAAAGTTTAGATCTTTGCTTGAAAAACATAATCATGTCTTGTTTAAACTCATTATTGTTGAATATGCTTATTTTTAGCATGTAAAATTATTTTCTTTATGTTGAAAAGAATAGTTAATATTGATTGTTTTTTCTTTTGACTTTATTCTTTGATTAGTTTGGATAAAGTTTAGATCTTTACTTGAAAAGTCATACCCATGTCTTGTTTAAACTCATTGTTGGTAGATATGTTTGTTTTCAGAATGTAAAGTTATTTTCTTTATGTTGAAAAGAATGGTTAATATTGATTGTTTTGCCTTTTGACTTTATTCTTTGATTGTCATGTATAAAGTTTTTATCTTTGCTCAAAAGACAAACTCGTGTCTTGTTTAAATTTATTGTTGGCGGATATGTTTGTTTTAGCTGTAAAGTTGTTTCTTTTATGTTGAAAAAATAGTTACTATTGTTTGTTTTGCCTTAATAAAAATAGTAATTGATTAAATCAAGAATTTTTCATTTACTTGTTAATTATTTTAAGGGATCTCCAAAATCTTCATATAAGAGATGAAGTGCTAGCTTTATTTTTTATCCACGATGTTTATTCCTCTTTTTCTAATGTTTTCAAATTTGTCAAAATGGTGATAAAGTTCGAATTTTTGTGGCTAAATAGAATTATTTAGATATTTTTGAGTCATGCATAGTATGATTGTGAAACAATATTTTACTTTTAGAAATGCTAAACTTTATTCTAATTTTCTTGCGCCCTTTGGATTGTTATATGTGCTCTTTGTGAGTGTAAAGACTTGATTCGTGTCTCTCATTGATTCATAATATCAAAGGATAATCAACGATGTCTTAGAAATATAAATCATAGGTCATTACAAGTTTTTTCTCATAAAATTTTGATTGTAATTTAGATGTATGCATTTTCGTTAATGTCGCCTTAATTGAAATTTAAAGATTCTCCTGCTTGAAAAGTTAACCTTTATTTTCTTTTGTTATATGGATTATTATCTATGTTTGTTCAATTTTAGAAGTCATGAGTATTTTCCTTGTTGCCTCTTCCCTTTACTTTTGCAAGCTTACGTTGTTTGTTTCTTGCATTAATTCATTGAATATGACCTTCTTCCTTTTACCTTTATTCATTCTTGTATGAACATAAAACATGACGCATGTAAGTGGGTGTCTTTGCTTTGCATTTTATTTGTTGACTCTCATTCTTGTGCAAGTGTGTTTATCATTGTCATTCAAAATTGGTTCTTGATATTTTTTTTTCTTTGAAATATGTCACTTTTATACCTTGAACGTATATTAACTTCTTTATCTTTTCTTTGCATGCAAAAAAAATGTCTCGAGTCCAAATGGATTCCTCTCCTCTTGCATTTCGTAATGGGCCAATGAGGTCCACCCCTTCGAGTCAAGTTCGAAGTTTAAACCCGAGGTCCACTACATGGCGTGCGGGTGCTAGAAATATACGAAGAAGGAAAATGGGTCAAAACCCATTGATGAGGTCATTAAGAGACTTGAAAAGTCTCAATTTTTATTATTGTCTTCTTTTTATTTATTCATTTAGTCATTTATTTATTCATTCATTTCGGCCTCGAAGCCAAAGTTGTATTGATATAGGTGGAGCAAGACTCGAGCCAAAGGCTCGAAAAATAGTTTAAGACAGGTGAAATGGGTCGGAAGCCTAACTAGACTAGGACAGGTCTCATTGATTTGGGCTCAATGACCTAAATCCTTTACTTTCTCCTCCCTTCCCCTTTTATGTGTTTATTTGTTTATTAGTTTTGTTTAGACTTAGTTAAAATACCTACTAAGTCGCCTAAATCTGTTTTATACAAGTTTTTTTTTTTAAATCAAATCACTATTTCAACAAATTAATCTTTTCAGAAGTTAATCAAAAGATGTTTTCAAATAGTCCAGATAACCGCAAGTTAGCGGATGTTCTAGGTGCCTAACACCTTCCTAAAACGTTAATAGGAACCGTTTATCTAGAATCTCTAACTTAAAATGATTTTTCTATTTTGAATCGTTTGAAATAACTCTCTAAAGGTTTTTTAATTTCTTTTGAAATCTAAGTGGTGACTCTTCTCAAAAAGTCAAAATTTCTCCACAAAACAGTGAGGATGAGGATGAAGATGATAAACATGAGACTGAGGATGAAGATGATATCTTGACTAACCTCCCTATCTATTATGTTTGATTGTGTTAGTGGAGCTGGAAATGAAGAAGATTTTTCTGGGTGAACTCAAGGCTTCAAAGTTCACTAGATCAAGAACTTTCAAGGACAAGAAATTACCAAAAGGTTTTCCACATCATCTCCAGTGTTTGCTGATGTATCTCAGAAACAAAAAGCTCAAGAGCTTTCCTAATCATGTCTCTTCTCGAAATATTGATGTGGCAACAGAGTTCTTGTTGTTTTTTCTCGGTAATGTACCAAATCACGATATTAATGGTAAGTGGTTGAATGAGGTCTTGGAAGAGGTTGGAGCTATTGTGGGTGATATACTATATGCAATTCAAAAGCTTCTCCCGAGCTCTATAACCAAGGATGATACTAAGGAGATAAATCTTGGCGCGATACTGATTTCTGAGAAAACTGAAAATTTGAAGGCACAAGTGGAAGAGAGGTACTACAAATCCTTCAAATTCATTCCATCTCGGTTTCCTACGGTCGGTGGATTGAGCTTTGTGGATTCTTTTTTAAGGAAACTGAATGAGATGCAGTTGAAATCTGAAGTTAGTGTAGGTTCCATCATGAAGCCTCATATTTGTGTTCTGCAGAAGGAGTTCTCGTCTCTGACATCTACATTTAGAGATGTTGCGAAAGTGTACCATCAACATGAAGTTCTTAAAGATCTTCACAGGAGTACTATTAATCTGGCATATGAAGCTGAAGTTGCCATCGACTCTATTCTTGTTCAACATAATGTTCTTTGGTATCTTTTTTTCTCACTTCCTACAATCATAAAAGAGATCAAGCATATATATGCAGAGGTGAACAAGATATAGTCCGAAAACCTTTCTCTTAAGTCCTGTCACGTGGTAGATCCATCTAAACATCTGCCGACTCAACATAGCAATCCTGTGAATAACGAAGAGATGGTGGGTTTTGAGATAGCAGTAGAAAAACCAATTCAGTATCTGACTCGAGGGACAAGTGAGCAAGATGTCATTCCTATTGTCGGGATGGGGGGACAAGGAAAAACAACTATTGCTAGAAAGTTGTATAATGATAACATCATTGTTTCTCATTTTGATGTTAGAGCATGGTGCATCGTTTCTCAAAGATATAATCGGAGAGGGATATTATAAGAGATTTTCAGTCAAGTAACCGGTTCTAAGGACAAGGGAGATGAGGTTGGTGAACTTGCTGACAAGTTGAGGAAAAGCCTAATGGGAAAGAGATATCTCATTGTCTTGGATGATACGTGGGATTGTATGGCATGGGATGAGTTAAGGCTTTGTTTCCATATGTTGGAAATAGAAGCAAGATAGTAATAACAACTCGACTTGAGAAAGTGGGTGCACATGTTATGAACCATATTGATCCTTATTTCCTTCCATTTCTCACACCAGAAGAGAGTTGTCAATTGTTGGAGAAAAAGGTATTTCCGCAGGAAGGTTTCCCACCTGAACTAGAAGATGTGAGTCTAGCAGTTGCAAAAAGATGCAAAGGACTGCCTTTTGTTGTTGTCTTGGTAGCTGGTATAATTTAAAAGAAGAAAATGAAAGAGTCTTGGTGGCATGAGGTTAAGAAGCCTCTACTTTCCTATGTCGGTGAGTCTGAAGGTTATGGTCTATCAACTATGAAGTTAAGTGATGATAACTTACCTGATTATTTAAGACTGTGCCTTCTTTATATGGGGATGTTTCCCGAAGATGCCAGAATTCCAGTGTCTAAATTGATAAGTCTATGGATCGAGGAAGGCTTCGTGTAGAACAGAGAAGCTGGGAGATCACTGGAAGAGGCAGCTAAAGGTTACTTGATGGATCTTGTTAGCAGTAATGTGGTAATGGCTTCAAGGAGAAGATATAATGGTAAAGTCAAATACCGTCAGATTCATGATGTCGTGCTTCACTTTTGCTCGAGGAAGAGTGGAGAAGAAAAGATTATGCTACTAGTGAAGGGGCATTATTCCCAATTTCAACCTTTTGATTAGAAGGGAAGTCGAGTGGTTTTCAGTTTCAGTGAAGAGCTTAACAAGTTTGCAACTCTGGGCTTCAACACGCGGATGCCTTTCCATTACCGCTTGAGGTCACTGATAATGACAAATCGAAGAAGATTTTATAATTGGAATCCCTTTCCTCAGGTTAGTGAAGTGAGACTTCTTAAGGTCTTGGATTTGAGTTCCCTTGATGTGGTTGATTTGTCGTCCGCTACATTGAAACCACTAATTCACCTGAAGTACCTCTATGCTCGCACATATAGATTTGATTTTCATCCCAAATCACTTCTGCCCCATCTTGAAACTTTAATTGTGTACGGTTTATCCTCGTTGTTTTGCTGAGAAATTTGGACTTTTTGAGAGTTGCCATTTCTGTTTGAAAAGGAAGTAAAAAAACCTTTAGAGAGTTATTTAAAACAATTCAAAACATGAAAATCGTTTTAAGTTAGAGATTCCGAGTAAGTGGTTCCTATTAATGTTTTAGCAAGGTGTTAGGCACCTAAAACGTCTGCTAACTTGCGGTTATCCGAACTGTTTGAAAATGTCTTTTGACTAATTTTGGAAGATCGGTTTGTTGAAAAAGTAATTGATTAAGGAAAAGGGTTTTGCGAAATCAATTTTTTAGCGACTTAGTTAGGGATTTAACTAGGTTCGCAAAGAGACAAGCAAACAAGTAAATGAAAGAAAAAGGGGAAAAGCGGGAAAGTAGTGATTTAGGCTTTTAAGCCCAAACCGTCAACCCTGTCCTAATCTAGTGGGGGTTTTTGACCCATTTTCACCTGTCCTAATTCTATGTTTTCGAGCCTTTAGCTGGAGTCCCGCTTTACCTGTATTAAGTACAACTTTGACTTCGAGGCCCAAATGAATAAATAAGAAAATAAATAAATAAATAAAGACGGCAATAAGTAAATGGACAAAATAATAAATGCGACTTTTGAATCTCGTAGCTGCTTCAAGGATGAAACTTTGATCTACTTTCTTCTTCCTTCAACGACTCACATTCGTATGCTATGCTACCTTATACTCTCTTTCGGGCTCGACTCAATGAACAGGCTTTATTGGCCTATTAGGGAATGCAAAGAGTTTGTTTGGACTCCAACAAATTCACATGCATCGAAATAAAGAGAAAAGGTGTAAGGCACTACATTAGACCTTTAAACTTAGTGTAACTAATCATTCATCATAATAAGCCACAAATAGCAATCAGAAAGATTATACTTCATGCTCAAGGTGGTCCCACAGAATACATAAGAGAATTTAGCATCCATTATCACATTCAGGAAACAACACTGGGAAAGGGTTTCAGGGTTTAAATTTTAAGAGTGTTCTATCTATCCTTTTTTAGAGATATCATCAACGATCATCAAAGTTACAAATAGACAGATGGAATAAAGGTTAATCTTAAAATGCGGGATTGTACATGAAGCATAAACTACTCAACTCTCAGTTATAGCATACGGTACCCATCATAATTGTTCTGTCGAGTAATGCATAATTATTCAGATTAATTCAAACACAAGAGATAATTCTATTAGTCGTATCGAGCTTTTATGTTCACATAGATTCATTAAGCCATGCAGAAACTTTACCCTATATGAAGCCTAGTTCCTCACATATTGCAGAAAACCCCAACCAGAAAAGAAAGCAAGGAAAAGCGAGAATGAAACATGGAGGCAGAAATAATGAGACACTATAAAGGAAAACAAATAGAGCAAAAGAAGCGGGGGAGGGGGGGGGGGGGAACGCAATCTGAAAACCATGGTCAGTTGAATAAGTCCTTTAAACCTAGCCAAATGGCAGGAAACAATCCATGCGCTGATCCAAATATCATTCAATTAGGCTAACAGCCTTGAACAGATCCTCCTCTCCTTGCCAAATAATGCAAGAATATTGTTTTACGGAGAAATTTTGACTTTTTGAGAAGAGTCGCCACTTAA
>NW_025852169.1:0-999 GCF_002878395.1 Capsicum annuum | reverse complement strand
CAAGGAAAAGCGAGAATGAAACATGGAGGCAGAAATAATGAGACACTATAAAGGAAAACAAATAGAGCAAAAGACGGGGGGGAGGGGGGGGGGGCAACGCAATCTGAAAACCATGGTCAGTTGAATAAGTCCTTTAAACCTAGCCAAATGGCAGGAAACAATCCATGCGCTGATCCAAATATCATTCAATTAGGCTAACAGCCTTGAACAGATCCTCCTCTCCTTGCCAAATAATGCAAGAATATTGTTTTACGGAGAAATTTTGACTTTTTGAGAAGAGTCGCCACTTAATTTTGAAAAGGAATTAAGAAACCTTCAGAGAGTTACTTCAAACGATTCAAAACAGAAAAATCGTTTTAAGTTAGAGATTCTAGATAAGCAGTTCCTATTAATGTTTTAAGAAGATGTTAGGCACCTAAAACGTCCGCTAACTTGCGGTTATCTGGACTGTTTGAAAACATCTTTTGATTAACTTCTGAAAAGATTAATTTATTGAAATAGTGATTTGATTTTTTTTTTTAAAACAAAGACTTGTATAAAATAGATTTAGGCGACTTAGTAGGGATTTTAACTAAGTCTAAACAAAACTAATAAATAAATAAACACATAAAAGGGAAAGGGAGGAGAAAGTAAAGAATTTAGGCCATTGAGCCCAAATCAACGAGACTTGTCCTAGTCTAGTTGGGATTCCGACCCATTTCACTTATCCTAAACTATTTTTCGAGCCTTTGGCTCGAGTCTTGCTCCACTTATATTAAATACAACTTTGGCTTCGAGATCGAAATGAATGAATAAATAAATGACTAAATAAATAAATAAAAAGAAGATAATAATAAAAATTGAGACTTTTCAAGTCTCTTAATGACCTCATCAATGGGTTTTGACCCATTTTCCTCCTTCGTCTATCTTCTAGCACCCGCACACCATGTAGTGGACCTCGGGTTTAAACTTTGAGCTTGACTCGAAGTGATAGACCTCATTGGCCCATTACGAAATGCA
>NW_025852168.1:0-3709 GCF_002878395.1 Capsicum annuum | reverse complement strand
ACTATCCATGGCCACTGGTGCTATCACCAAAATAATCAGACAAAGACTCTAGCCAATATAGTAATGTATTAAAGAGAGCAAAAATGAGTCAATTTAGCAAAGATAACCATTTCATTTAACTGACAGAGCATGTTCCACATTAACCTATGCTAGTATTGAACAAAGCAAAACAAATGAGCATTAATAAAAAAAATATGGTATAAAAGTGGGACATGGCTAAGGATACAAATAGTGAAGAGAAAGGAGGAACAGGTGATATCAACTGTGTCAATTGACGAATTACTTCAACATTTTCATCCCTCACTTAATCAAGGTCAAGCTTCAAAGTCATGATCCAAGCCTGAAGGACCACTTATTCCACTTCATGACTGTTTTGTGCAGCTTTAAGTTCAGGTATTTTTTTTTTAGCCAAATCATTTTTTTTTCATTTTTTTTATGTTAGCCCTCCTTATTGAAATTGGTAGAGCAACATGATTCATCTGTACAAGAACATCTATTTTTGTTTTCTAAGTCAACCTGAACTAGGACTGAGAAATCTAAAAAAATAATCAATTAGGAACTAAAAGGGAGATCATATCCCTTTTCATTTCTCAAAAAACTTATGCTGCATGTGATTGATGATCAAGCTTGGCAAATCCATGGTACACAACTGATATTTCGGTTAAGAGAGAAGAAGGAATTTCTGGTGTAGGATTAACATATTTGTGCATAACCATTTGCAGAGAATCAAAGAAAGTTTGGTCAACCAATTCGTCAGCTTTACAAGACAAGGGGAGAATGAAGTATGAGGAATTGAACAGGTGTGCTCAACTGTTTCAACTTAGACAGCCTATACTTATGTCAGTGAAGAACATACCTGCTAAGAAGAACTTTGTGGTCACAATTGCTTGCTTGTACCTATTTTTCTGCACAATCTAATACAAAATTAGGTTAGAAAAGTTAAAAATCTGGAATTGGGACACATAACTAAATGTGCAAGACTGAATAGAATAGCTTTTTAGCTAATAAGATTAAGAAAAAAATGATTATTCTAGTCAATCATTGAGGGAAGTTCATGCAATTTTAATCATCCCCAAGTTTAACCTATTCCTTTCAAAATGCTCTCTATTTAGTGCCTTTGGTGCTTACATAGTCAACATTTTTATAGCCCTCAAGAGTGAAATTGCTTTCCTTTGAATACCATAGTCTCAAGCCATTGATTTCCATGGGATATCTCAAGATCCTTTTGACAACACCAATTCTTATAAACTACCAACAAAATTACCAGAAACTTGTGTTGGTTTTATTGATGCATCCATTTTTTATTTGTTGTTCCCCCTGTCAATATGCCCTCAGTCTGTACAATAGTTGGACCAGGTAGTATAACATATTCCTATGCATGCTCATCAGTTTCATTATCATCCTTTTTTTTATTTTTTTTTAAATTTCCCTTGCTTCCCCCCTACACGAGTACTACAAATCTGGTCATCTTTCAAATGATCCATTTCCCCTTTAAATGTGGTGAGTGAAAGAAATTTTATTTTCTTCTAGTCTTATGCCTTGAGCAAGCTTTATCCATGTATAAATTTTGCTTGTCTCCTTTCACTCTTACCTGCAAAAAAAATTAGGCGTTAAATTTAGGCACCCAGACAAGCTTGGGTCCTTTCTTATGAGTAAATGGATGAATCAGATTTCTTCTAGCCCATGCAGGCAATAGGTTACGTGACCTGTTTCTCTGACCATGTTTACTTATCCTTTTCTTGGTCTGAGATAGTTTATTTGCCAGATTTAGACTGCTAGATCTTCTTTTGGAAGCAACTGAGCATTTAGTGATTGGATGTCCAAGGTTACCACAAATATAACATAAATCTTTAGGAACATCAAAATTTTTGTGGAATCCTAATCCTGCCTTTTCACTGTAATTTCTTTCCCCCAATTTGTGAACAATTCTTGAGGAGTTTGTCCACCTATTTGCCCTTTCAAGATCTAGTTTTAGTTTAGAAACTTCTTGACTCAACTTATTCATTTTTTCAGTTAGATCATGACATTCTTATTTGTATCTAACTAGTTCAAGTTCAGCATTTTCTTGATCTTTACTCATGGCCTTTTTTTCCTTTTCAGAGAGTGTCAATTTTAGAACTTCTGACTTAAGATCATTGTTTGAAGAATCAAGTTGCTCAAACTATTTCTTGAGAGTACATTTTTCCTGTTCGACAAAGTTCTTGTAAGATTCTAAATTAATAAAATCAAATTTGATGCTTGCAAGACTGTTGAACAGCTCATCCCTATCAGAAGTTGATTATTGGAAGTCATCAATTAGTGCACTCATCAATAAAATAAGCTTTGTTTTAGAAAACAAATGTAACTTTTCTTTAAGTTCAAGTATACTTACCTCAGAAGAATCATCTTCTTTCTCCAAGTCTGAATCTCCAAGAGCCATGAGTGCTGCTTCATCAACTTCATCATCATCTGAGTCAAATCCCGAAGCTGTTACCATTGCATATTCTTCTCTCTTTTTGTTTTTTTCTTTCAATTCCTTTTCAGCCATTTCCTTTCTCCATTCTATTTTCCAGACTGGACAATCTTTGATCATGTGATATATCTTCTCACACTTGAAGCAACCACCTTGAGACTTATCATTAGAACAACACCTTCTACTTGTTCCTTTCTTGTTCTGACGTTTGTCTTTCTTAAATTGTTTTTTGAAGTTCTTGAAAAGATTTTTATCATCCATATCTGATTCTTCTTTGTCAGACGCCTTTAATGCTGGTGACTTATCCTTCGTTCCCTTGTTCTTTTTGAAGTTATCCATATTCTTCTCATATCTATCCACAACAGTATCCCAAATTTGTTTTGCGGAGGTACAACCTGAGATCCTATTGTATTTATCTATTCCAAGTCCACAAGTAAGAATATACTTGGCTTTAGCATTCTTTCCAAGCATCTTAAAGTCAGCCTCATCATACTCGTTCTTGTCCTTTAATACTTCCTTCTTTTCAACATCCTTCTTCATGGGGTATTGAGGTCCATCGATAATTATATTCCATAATTCGTAGTCCACAACCTGAAGAAAATCTTTCATCCTTTCTTTCCATCCTAAATAGTATTGTCCCTTGAACAACGAAGGCCTATTGATGTCTTGTCCTTCGTAGTATTCAGTAGGTAGTGTAGAATTCATCTTGGATCTTATCTTAAGGTTCTAGCCTTCACAAGATAACCCTCTCTGATACCACTTGTTAAGAATTCATGCAGGTTGCCTAACGTGTTCCACTGACGTGTTCCAAGGAAGAAGTAAAACAGAAAGTAAAGAACATAATGATTTTTACATGGAAAACACCCGGCTTAAAAAGGTGTAAAAAACCACGACCTGTACCTCTACAGGATTTAATCCCAACTTCACTAAATAAGTCTGAGCCTCAACAGCGACTGATTACAAAACTCTTGTAACCAACAAATAGGAATTATAAACTCTAATCCCTATAACTCAATAATTAGGAATTATAAACTTTAATTCCTAACTACACACACACACCTCCCAAGGTATGCTTTCCCAAAGTCTCTGAGTTTTTCCCAACTCAAAGACTAGCTCCTAATTCAGTTTATAACACACTGAAACTAATATTACATCAGTAGCTCAAACACAATGAACAACTCTAAAAATCAACGCTAAAACTCTTAGCTGAATTCTGTACTGAGGACCAGGTTCTTCAACGTGTTTCTTCAGTGTTTG
>NW_025852167.1:0-1696 GCF_002878395.1 Capsicum annuum | reverse complement strand
ATTTTCTGTTCAGGACCATCCTGAAAAACTGGATTTTACTTTCCTTTCAGGACCTTCCTAAAAATTGGGACTTTAATTTCTTTTTAGGACCCTCTTGAAAAATAGGACTTTACTTTCTATTTAGGACCCTGCTGAAAAATGAGATTTTACTTTCTTTTTAGGATCTTCCTGAAAATAAGATTTTACTTTCTGTTCAGGACCCTCCTGAAAATGAGATTTTACTTATGTTCAGGACCCTCCTAAAAAATAGAATTTTTCTTTCTGTTCAGGACCCTCCAAAAAAATAGAATTCTAATTTCTGTTGAGGACCCTCCCTAAAAATAGAATATTACTTTTGTTTTGGACACTCCTGAAAAATAAAATTTTACTTTCTGTTCAGGACTCTCCTTAAAAATACGATTTTACTTTCTGTTCAGGACCCTCGTGAAAAATGGGATTTTACTCTCTGTTCAGGACCATCTTGAAAAATGGGACTTTACTTTCTATTTAAGACCCTCCTGAAAAATGGAACTTTACTTTCTGTTCAGGACCCTCCTGAAAAGTGGGATTTTAGTTATTGTTCAGGACCCTCCTGAAAGATGGGACTTTACTTTCGGTTAAGGAACCTCCTGAAAAATAGGATTTTACTTTCTGTTCAGAACCCTTCTGAAAGATGAGACTTTACTTCCTGTTTAGGACCCTCCTGAAAATGGGATTTTACATTCTGGTCTGGACCCTCCTAAAGAATGGAATTTTACTTTCGGTTCAGGACCCTCCTGAAAAATGAGATTTTACTTTCTGTTCAAGACCCTCCTGAAAAATGAGATTTTACTACCTATTCAGGACCCTCCTGAAAAATAGAATTCTATTTTTTGTTCAAGACGCTCTTTAAAAATGGGATTTTACTTTTGTTCAGGACCCTCCTAAAAAATGGGATTATACTTTCTGTTCTACACCCTCCTGAAAATTGGGATTTTACTATCTGTTCAGGACCCTCCTGAAAAATGAAATTCTATTTACTGTTCAGGACGGTCTTGAAAAATGGGATTTTACTTTTGTTCAGGACACTCCTGAAAAAGGGGATTTAACATTCTGTTTTAGACCCACATGAAAAATGAGATTTTAATTATGTTCAGGACCCTCCTGAAAAATGGCATTTTACTTTTGTTTAGGACCCACCAGAAAAATGGGATTTTACTTTCTGTTCAGGACACTCCTAAAAAAAGAATTTTACTTTCTGTTTAGGACCCTCCATTAAAATGGGAATTTACTCTCAGTTTAGGACCCTCCTAAAAATTGGTATTTATATTTTATTTTCTATTCTGGACACTTCAAAAAAATGTGATTTTACTTTTGTTCAGGACCCTCTTGAAAAATTAGATTTTACTTTCGTTCAGGCCCTCCTGAAAAATTAGATTTTTTTTATTCGAGATCCTCCTAAAAAATAAGATTTTACTTTCTGTTCAGGACTGTTCTTAAAAATATTATTTTACTTTTGTTCAGGACGATTCTAGATGATGGGATTTTACTTTCTGCTCAGCACCCTTCTGAAAAATAGGATTTTACTTTTTGTTCAGGACCCTCATGAATAATGAGATCTTACTTTCTATTCAGGACCCTCTAGAAAATTAGGACTTCTTTCTGTTCAGGACCCTCCTGAAAAATGGGAATTTATTTTCTATTCAAGACCCTCCTGAAAAATGAGATTTTACTATCT
>NW_025852166.1:747-3227 GCF_002878395.1 Capsicum annuum | reverse complement strand
ATGTGTGTTTCCTTGTGTCTATGGTGAATGGTGAAGTGATTTGAAAGTGGAATTGTGAAAGTTATTTTTTTGAAAGATTTAAATGATATTTACATTATGAGAATTGATATTTTTGATGAACTGAAAGTGATTGACAAATTATATGATGACTCACATGTGTTATTGTACTTATTTCATCCTCTCATGATTATGATGATTTTCTTTGGTCTATTGAGTTTTTCATACATCCTGCATATTTCTTATAAATATTTATGATGATGATGTTTATACAACTGTATACACCCTCATATACTCGATTCCTTTCCATGGTACTGACCCACATCTTCGGATGTGGGCTGCATTTTCTCGGAATGTAGGTTCAGGTGCTTAGTTCTAGGTTCAACAGTGATTCTTCGGTCACACTGTTCTACATCCTCTGTTGTGGTGAGTCCTCATGTTCCAAGGATATGATGTCTGATGTTGTTTTCACGAAATTGTTTACATTTGATAACCGAGTGAGTCAGTTGGGGCATGTCTCAATGGCTCGCTGGTTTAATTAATTTTCTTAGAAACTTGTCAGACCGGTATAGATATTGGGAGTTGACTAATAAGTTGTATTTTTTTATCTTTCTAAAATTCTTTTATTCTGGGATGATGATTACTCTGTTGATATTTTAGGGTTATTTATGGAAACCCCGTTGATTTGTGTTGAACTGAATGAAAATGGCTTAAAGGGTTAGCTTGGGGCTACTCGTAGCCTCAAAAACCATGTGATGCTCCGGGACCCATTTTCTGGGGCGTTACAAACTTGGTATTAGAGCCTAAGGTTTTAAGGTGTCCTAGGGAGTCTGACAAGCCGCGTTAAGTAGAGTCTTGATCATTGGTGTGTAGCGCACCACATCTTTGAAGAAAAGGCTACAAGACATTTTAGGAAAAAGTGTGATTCTTTCTTTCTGAAGTCCATCGTGCTTAAAGTGTCTCTCTCTGATGTTGATTCATGTTCTCCTCTTTAAAAAGTATGCCTCCACATCAAGCAAAAAGAAATAATGGTTGTCAGCAACCTCAACCCGCTGACCCATTGAATGAAAATGTGTCTCATGCTAAATATCAGGCAGCCTTTCAAGTGCTGGCCCAGCTGTTACTGCAAATATTTAGGCCAACTCGACCCCTGCTCCACAACAGAATGGAGGTGATTCAGCTACTGCCAGGATTCGTGACTTCATGCGGATGAATCCACCAGAATTCTATGGGTCAAAGTCTGATGAGGATCCACGATTGTTTTTAAAGTAGGTGCAGAAGATTACTCAGGTGATGCATGTATCTGAGGAATATAGTATGGAGTTGGCTGCGTATAGGTTGAAAGACCTTGATTATGACTAGGTTATTGCTTGAAGGAAAGGTAGAGGTGAGAGAGCTCTCCCTATAACTTGGCAAGAGTTCTAGGATGCATTCCTAGATAAGTTTTTCCCTTTGGAAATGAGGGAGGCAAAGGTGGAAGAGTTTATGAACCTGCGACAGGGCTCTATGACTGTTAGGGAGTACTGTCTAAAGTTCAATCAGTTGGCCAAGTATGCTCCTGACTTAGTAGCTGATAATCGGGCTAGTATGAGTAAGTTTGTGACTGGAGTGTCTAGTTATGTGGTTAAGGAGTGTAGGTCTGCTATGCTAAATAGTGAGATGAATCTTTCTAGGCTGATGACTCATGCCCAACAAATTGAGGCAGATAAGATTAAGGAGAGAGATAGAATGAGAGAGAATATGAGAGCTAGGTACGAGCAGCATGAATAGGGTCAGACTAGATCACAGGGAGGGAGTCGCCCTCAGTATCAGGATCATTCGTCTATGGCAGCACTGTCATCTGCTAGTGCTCCTGTGCCTAGAGGTAGGCAGGATTAAGGTAGCAGGTCATATGTATCCAGGTCGCAGTATAGTGCTAGTAGTAAGCCAAATCGTCCCCTGTGTCCTAAGTATGGTAGGGCTCATTCGGGTGAGTGTTGGGGTGAGAAGAGAGGTTGTTTTTGATGTGGTGACATGGGTCACAGAGTTAGAGATTGTCCACAGGATGGACAAGGACATCGTGAATATCGCCCTCAGACCCAGACTCAGACAGTTAGTGCTCCAGTTCCAGTGACTCGCCCAACCCCAGCTTAGGGTACCTCTTCTAGCAATGCTGGCGGGCAGCGCCAGAATAGATTCTATGCTTTACCATCCCGCCAGGAATAGGAGGACTCTCCCGATGTTGTTACTAGTATGCTTCGTATATTTCAGTTTGATGTGTATGCTTTGTTGGATCCTGAATCCAGTTTCTCATATGTTACACCTTTGATTGCTGTGAATTTTGAAATGAGTCCTGAGATTATTCCTGAGCCTATCCTAGTTTCTACCCCAATGGGTGATTTGATTGTTGCCCAGAAAGTGTATAAAAAGTGTCTTGTTACCATTCTTCATAGAGTCTTGTTGGCTGATCTAATTGAGTTAGACATGGTAGATTTTGATGTGAT
>NW_025852166.1:0-647 GCF_002878395.1 Capsicum annuum | reverse complement strand
CTGAGACTCCAACTCTCCAGTCTGTTAACATCGTCAGTGAGTTTTCTAATGTCTTTTCGGATGATCTCACAGGGATACCTCCTGATAGAGAGAAAAAGTTTGGGATTGATCTTCTTCCTAATACTCAGCCCATTTTTATTCCTCCTTACCGTATGGTCCCTGCAGAACTTAAGGAGTTGAAAGAGCAACTCAAAGATCTACTAGATAAGGGTTTCATAAGGCCTAGTGTTTCTCCTTGGGGTGCTCCTGTGTTGTTTGTAAGAAAGAAAGATGACTCTTTGCGTATGTGCATTGTTTACCGCCAACTGAATAAATTCACCATAAAAAATAAGTACCCACTTCTGAGAATAGATGATTTGTTTGACCAATTGCAAGGTGCAAGTTATTTCTCAAAGATAGACCTTCGTTCTGGCTATCATCAACTCAAAGTTAGGGAGTGTAACATCCCGCAAACCACTTTCTGAACTCATTATGGCCATTTTGAGTTTTTCATTATGTCTTTCGGGTTAACTAATTCCCCAGCAGCTTTCATGGACCTCATGAATCGAGTGTTCAAACTATATCTGGATATGTTTGTCATAGTGTTCATCGATGGTATACTGGTGTACTCCCATAGTGAGGATGAACATTCTAATCATCTCCGAACT
>NW_025852165.1:0-3080 GCF_002878395.1 Capsicum annuum | reverse complement strand
AGTATAATTAATCTAATTGGTTAGAAATATAATCATATAATGTATTTAAATGGATTTGAGTGGTAATCAAGATAACCATATATTTACACTTTTTCTTTATGTTTATCCGTATATATTTGGTAAGTTATTTCACGCGTATTTTGGTTACAGCTAGGAATCCAAGTGCAAGTCCTAATCTTTCACAAAAAGGGAAAACACCTTTTTTTTTTCTATATATACTTATGAGTCCAGTTGCAAACTTCAATATTTACTCTTCGATTAGTTTGATCAAATAATGGAGTCATCCACATCTTCTAGTCAAATTCATGTGTTTCCCCAATTTCGTAATGCTAGAAGTACTCTTCCTTATTAAGTCAATATTTCAGGCAACAATTTTAACTTGGAGATTGATCTACTTGTCAAGTTTGCTTACACTTGTGATGACAACATTATCGAAGAGTACCCCTTTCATACTAAGTGGAATGGGAAGTACAACTCATTGTCATGGGATATTGTTGACAATGCTCGTACAACACAGAACCTTGCACCTCCTTTGCAAGATGATGATACAGCTTATGTGAGCCTGATAATTGTTGAGAAACTTTATGTATCTCCTCAAGAATTTGAACCTACCAAATCCAGAATTGTTAAAAACCAATATGATGAGATTGGAGAAATAGTTTGGAGAATTACTCATAAAGCAATCAAGGGATTGGAACAATCTAACGAACCATCTTTGTATGAAAAATTACAATGGATTGAAGCCCGTGAAGGGGATATAAAAGATGTTGTGAGGAACACAATAAATTGTTGGTGCATGCATTTTGATGAGAATTATGAAAAGGAATTAGTACAGACTTTAACTAAGCAAGCTAGGAGAGAATTCATGTCGCTGCCTGTAGTAAGATCAATAATGCAGTCTTTGTAAAGAGTTCATCTTCCAGAAAACGAATGGATAGATGAGTGTGTGATGTACTAGGAGAGTTACTCACCTAGATCACAACAATATAGCTTGCCTTGTAGCCACAGTTTCCATTATGGCTGCATCGATACTTGGCTTCTTAAAAACCAAAATTGTCTCATGTGTCGTTACGAGTTGCCACCAACGCAGTCCATATAGAAGTGATCTCTTTCTAGTAATTAAAATGTATTTTAAGATAGGTTAATTCTGTCAAAAATTTATCTTTTCTCTTATGGCAAAACAATTCTAGTTATTGAATTTGTTAATAGAATCTTGGCACCTTTTTACTCAAAAATCACACTAGCATATACTCACCATATATCATCATCATCCAAATAACAGGGGGAGGACAAAAAATAAAATAACAGAAAGGAACCTATTAAAGATTCCACACACACCGAGCACAAAATCTCTGAATTCACAGTATAGCACACACACCTCAGTCCATGCACACTCACCATCGAACATGGTACACACCTAGATTGAAAAATTAGAAAAAAAGCTAAAAATAAAATAAAATGGAGCGATTGTGAGAGAAAACTGAGTGATAGGGAGATAAAGATAGAGATCGAAGGAAAAACAGTGAATTAAGGGAGAAGTGATTTGTGAACGCGAGAGAGAGCAGAAAGAGGGGAAACGACCCTTGGTTTGGTTTTCCGGCGACGTACTCGCCGGATTCACTACCGAAAATACACTGCCAGCAACCCTCATCCCTGTTTTTGGCTAATTCTACCAGAAAACCCCTCCGTCCAACTGTCCAGGTCAGTTTCGGCAAAATAGTTCAAATAGAAACCAACCTAAACCCCTGATGTAGACTCGTTCCCGTCCATTTCCACCGGAAAATGACCACGATAGCGAAATGCTCATTCGGGTTGCTCGGAGATTAGTTTAGTGTTGGGTTTTATTCATTTTGCGAGTTCGAAGTCGAAGCTTTGTCGTTTGAGGTATTCCGGTCGAAGCTCCAATCAAAATTTTGACGGATTGAAATAAAAATCGAGGTCCAATTCTATTCACTCTCTTTTATTTCATTGTTTTGTCATATTTGATACATTGAATTGAATGTTTGATGTTGAGTTCTCCGTTGGTGATGGATAGGTTCTTGTGTTGATGCGTCATTCATTTACTTGGATTATGTGATGAAATGGTACCTCGTTTGAGAATTATAATGGATTGTTTTGGGGCGGGAATTGTAAAAATTGATAAAAAGTGAATATTGTCGTATTTTCATTCATTGTTGATGTTTAATGTGGTAGTATCATGCTTTAAGTCGAAACGAGTAGGCAAACGATAAGGAATAGGCGAATTTTTAGGAATTGTGGAATATTGAATGCTTGAAACATGTGTTGAATGGCTTGGTTTTATTGCTTTTTGGAACAAATGTATCATTTGTCCGGGGAATGCCTCAAGGTATTTGTGTTTATTCGCCGGGGAATGCACCGAAATATTTTTACCCGAAGGACATTCATGACGGAGGCCCGAGGCATCGGGTACAGCATCAGTCTAAAATTAGTTTAGAATAGGATTTACATTTTCGCATTTTTCTATCTTTTGGACTGTATAATTTGAACTGGACATTATTTTGGTTTGAATTATATTTGATTTATTTTGTTTTGTTTTTTTTGTGTGTTTATGTGGTTTGTACATTTTATAGTGTCCAAATTAGCCGATACATTCGACCGAGTGATCGTGGTCGAACCGCGAGATCAAGGGGTGCCTAACACCTTTCCCTCGGTCAACAGAATTCCTTAGCCGGAATCTCTATTCGTAAACCAGTCTTAAAGAGTCAAAACCATTTTGAAAAGGATTTCCAAAGGTGACTTGGCACACCGAATTATGACAAGTGGTGATTCCGAGTTTTGAATATAAAAAGTCCTTTTCAAAAAAAATCTCCATTTTGTCAATAATGAAAACCCTTTCAAACTTAAAATCTAATCTTTTTGGTTAAAAAAGGGGGTGTGACACCCGTTTAATCTTATAACCTTATATTAGTAAACAACCTTATAAACTTATAACCTTAATCTCTACCAAATATCTCATATCATAGAATGTAGATCATTGTAAAGTACCAATGCATGGAACAACATCAACATGAGCTATTAGGCCTTTGTCAAGTTTGCCAACAGTTTTAGTTGTTCATTTT
>NW_025852164.1:838-1191 GCF_002878395.1 Capsicum annuum | reverse complement strand
TCACCCGTTAGATTAGGACTGAGATCCTTAGAAGCAATCCCTAAGTTCTAGAACTATGTATCCAGTGTAGGTATGAGATATCACCCGTTAGATAGGACTGACATACTCAGGGGTCACCTGTTATCACATTTATATGTATAGGACTGATTCTAGGAGTCACTCACTAGATTAGTACTAACTAAATAGTAGATGTCTTTATTAGTGGCGCGGTACTGACACCCTTCCAGTTATGGAAGAGATTGGACCCCAGTCAGCTTAGCTTGCAGTATGTCGGTTTGATGAACATATCCCATAGTTTCAGTTACAGTTTTAGGACTGTCAGATACAGTCAACGCAATTCAGTAGTACAGATT
>NW_025852164.1:453-738 GCF_002878395.1 Capsicum annuum | reverse complement strand
TGTGTGCTTAAAATCTGGAATCTGTGATGTATGTAGGCAATTCTCAAAGGCCATATTATAGCTCAGCCCCCTAATCAACCATGGAATGCCCTACAGGAACAAGCCCAATCGAATTAGACTACAAGTAACATGAAAAAGATGATGAACATGGACTTTTTTTTATGTTCATGAGGATAATGCCCCCTGAATTATGAGGTATAGAGTTTGAGTGTTTTCTTTTTTTTGAGTTTCTATTCGATTTTCATGAACACTTGCATAATATGGGTATTAAATAAAGATTTGGTA
>NW_025852164.1:0-353 GCF_002878395.1 Capsicum annuum | reverse complement strand
TCACCCGTTAGATTAGGACTGAGATCCTTAGAAGCAATCCCTAAGTTCTAGAACTATGTATCCAGTGTAGGTATGAGATATCACCCGTTAGATAGGACTGACATACTCAGGGGTCACCTGTTATCACATTTATATGTATAGGACTGATTCTAGGAGTCACTCACTAGATTAGTACTAACTAAATAGTAGATGTCTTTATTAGTGGCGCGGTACTGACACCCTTCCAGTTATGGAAGAGATTGGACCCCAGTCAGCTTAGCTTGCAGTATGTCGGTTTGATGAACATATCCCATAGTTTCAGTTACAGTTTTAGGACTGTCAGATACAGTCAACGCAATTCAGTAGTACAGATT
>NW_025852163.1:0-4128 GCF_002878395.1 Capsicum annuum | reverse complement strand
ATAATACTAATCAACATAGGAGTATCAAAATTTCAACACCAAGTTTACAATTTCAAGGCTCTAACGTGATTTCACATAATACTACACATAATTATTAATATTACATAAATCTTGCACTTAATCATGGATTAGAAACCCAAACAAAGTTATAATCATGAATACACTTGCATCTAGTCATAGATACCACACCTAACTTGTAGATCAAGAGTTCAACATGTAGTTCATATAAATCATTTCACAATTAACTAGTTTTCATGAATCTTGAGGTAAGTCATGGAATTAAAACTCAATTTAACATCATAAGCAAGATTAAACTTAGATCTAACATAAGATCTATGAAATCAACTAACTTGTAGTTTAAAAGGGATTCTTGAACTCCAAGGGTGAAAGGATACCCAAGGATGAACACTTAACATACCTTAAAGCTTGATGTTGAAAGAGATCTAACTTTTATTAAATGTTCTTGGATTGGGAAACACAAATCTTGATGATTCTTGAGCTTAAAGAACTTGAATATCATAGTTTCTTAAAGAATGATTTGAATCTTGTTATAGGAGAATGATATTGAGAGAAACCCTAATTTTGATATTGAATATGAATGAGGAGTTATGTTCTTAAATTGATGGAATTTAGGGTTAAAAGGGTGGAAAAAGATCCAAAAATCCCTTTAAAAATGACTTAAAATTGCTAAATGGAGGTCTGCGACGGTTTAGCCGACGAACCGTCGCCCTTGGGATGGACAGTCGCTTTTTGGCCAGAAAAAAAGCTACTGCCCAATTGCGACAGTTTGGGCGACGGTCCGTCGTAGGCTCGACGGTCCGTCGGCCTTTCCGTCACACTTTGGCAGTCCAGACAGCTCACTGTAAAATGGTCATAACATTTTACTTTGATAATGGATTTTGATAAAATTAGTATCGTTGGAAAGATAATTAAATTATCTATCTATTGGTGCTTCATGAGATCAAAATTTTGTAGTATTACGAGAGATATTCTTGTTTGAATTTGACTATAGCAATATTCTTCTCAAGAATTCAATCGGTAAGGAATATTTTGATTCACCTAATAGATAGGATGTATTTGAGACCTTAATTCACATCAAACTTGATCATGAAAATATCAAGGAACCATGATTTACTATTCATAATCTTGAAACATGGCATAAATATTGATTTGTATTTTTTTGGGGTATTACAATATCTCCCCCTTGGGAATATTTGTCCTCGAATGCGACTGATTAGACTGAGAGAAACCATAAATGAAAGTACATAAGTATGATTTCATGATTGACATGACTGATAAGATGGTTTTATCATATTGAACATGCATATCTGATGCATGAATACATAGCTGAGCTAACACATGAATGCATGACTGAATATACAATTGTACTTGGTATCAAGTTTGTAATGGAAATATGAATATGAAACTAGATAATCTTAAGAAAAATTATTACCTTGATCTGAGTTTGAGTTTGTGTAGAAGAGGTGAGGATACTTGATTCGCATGTCTACTTCTGCTTCCCAAGTAGCTCCCTCAACGGACTGATTTCGCCAAAGAACTTTGACTCGAGGGACTTCTTTGTTACTTAGTATAGGAATCTAGCAGTCAAGGATTTTGAGTAAAATTTCTTCATAAGAGAGACTATTCTGAACATCTATGCCCTTTATAGGGGATATAACTGTTGGGTCACCTATGCACCTTTTTAGCAAGGAGACATGGCACATTGGATGGACTAAAGCTAGATCTAAAGGCAATTCGAGCTCATAAGCTACTTTACCAAAGCGACTGAGAATTTTGAAGGGATTGAAATATCAGAAACTGAGCTTTCCCTTCTTGCCAAACCTCTTCACTCCCTTCATGGGAGAGATCTTTAGATAGACAAAGTCACCAATCTCGAACTCGACATCCTTTCTGCGGACATCTGTGTATAATTTCTATCGACTCTGAGCTGTCTTGAGCCCCTTCCTAATTAACTAAACTTTCTCTAAGGTATCAAATACTAAGTCAGTTCCTACAACTGTGGCCTCACCTACTTCGAACCAACCAATTAGAGATCTATATCTCCTACCATAGAGAGCTTCAAATGGAGCCATCTGAATACTGGAATGATAGTTGTTGTTGTATCCAAACTCAATCAAAGACAAGTGGTCATCCCAACTTTTCTTGAAATCAATTTCACACGCTCGCAGCATATCTTCTAGAGTCTGAATGGTCCTTTCTGCTTGACCATCTATCTAATGATGAAAAGTTGTACTGAGGTGGACTTGGGTACCAAGAACCTTTTGGAATGCTTTCCAGAAATGAGAGGTGAACTGGATACCTCTGTCAGAGATAATGGATAACGAAACACCATGTAATTTGACCAACTCTTTAATATAGAGTTTGGCATAATACTCAACTGAATAATAGGTATGGACTGGAATGAAATGAGCAAATTCGGTTATTCTGTCTACAATGACCTAAACTGAATCATGTTGATGTCAAGTACGTGGCAAACTCATCACAAAGTCCACGTTCACTTTTTCCCATTTCCAGATGGGAATAATGAACTCTTTCATGGAATCACAAGCCTTCTAATGCTCTATCTTAACCTGCTTACATGTAGAGCACTTAGCCACAAACTTTGCAACATCCTTCTTCATCTCACTCCACTAATAGATCTCCCGCAAGTTGCAGTACATATTAGTAGACCTTGGATAGATAGAGTAACGTGCACCATGCATTTCTGCAAGAATTAACTGCCTCAATTCATCTACAACAGGAACACACAGACGACCCTAACAATGCAATACACCATCTCTCCTTTGGGAGAAAACCTCTACTTTCGGATCTCTGACTGACTCTTGTAACTTGACTAGGATGAGATCTCTATCATGATTTTCTTTTACCTCAGAAATTAGAGATGATTCTGAACTGTTCTGAACCCATATAATACCCTCTACTGAGTCGACTAAGTGGCACCTAGTTGGACAAGATAATGAATTTCTTAAGCTAACTTCTGCTTATCTTTCTCAATATGGGTAGCACTACCCATAGACAGTCTACTGAGAGCATCAACCACTATATTGGATTTGCCCGAATGATAAAGAATACTCCTGTCATAATCTTTTAAGAGCTCTAACCACCTTCTCTGATGGAGGTTAAGATCTTTCTGAGAGAATATATATTGAAGGCTTTTATGATCTATCAACACATCTACATGCACCCCATATAAGTAATGCCTCCAAATCTTTAAGGAAAATACCATGGATGCTAACTCAAGATCATGAGTCGGATAATTCTTCTCATGGGGTTTAAGTTGTCTAAAGTCGTAGGCTATGACTTTACCATGCTGTATGAGGATCCAACCCAAACCTACTCTAGATACATCACAGTATACTACAAACCCATCTGAACCATCTAGTAAATTTAAAATTGGAGCTGAGGTGAGTCGAGTCTTCAACTCCTGAAAACTCTTCTCGTATGAATCTGACCACTGAAACTGAACTTTTTTCTGAGTCAATCTGGACATAGGGGATGCAATAGAAGAAAATCCCTCAACAAACTATCTGTAATAGCCAGCCAAACCCAAGAAACTCTTAATATTTGATGGAGAGATGGGTCTGGGCCAGTTTTTTACTGATTCATTCTTTTGAGCATCAACTCTAATGCCATCATCGAAAATTATATGACTAAGAAATACTACTGACTTTAGCCAAAATTCACACTTGCTGAATTTGGTGAACAACTGATGATTTCTGAGAGTCTGCAATACTATTTCATGATGGTCTGCATGATCCTACTCACTGCGGGAATAGACAAGGATGTCATCTATGAAAACTATGATGAACAGGTCTAAGTCTGCTTGAACACGCGAATCATCAAGTCCATGAAAGATACTGGGGCATTGGTAACACCAAAGGACATCACTAAGAATTTGAAGTGTTCATACCGAGTTCTGAAAGTTGTCTTTGAAATATCATATTTTCTGACCCTGAGCTAATGATAGCCTAATTTGAGGTCTATCTTAGAGAAATATCTGGCACTTTGAAGTTGGTAAAACAAGTCACCAATTTTGGGAAATGGATACTTGTTCTTAACCATAACTTTATTGAGCTGACGGTAGTCTATACACATTCTGAGAGAACC
>NW_025852162.1:916-1522 GCF_002878395.1 Capsicum annuum | reverse complement strand
TGATTGCAATACCTTTTTAAGTGGGCCACTGGGTCCCCATGACCACTATATTTGTCGAATTTAGGGGTCTTGAACCCTATCGGCAAATGAACATTAGGGAACATACACAGGTCTTTTAAAGAGACGTTTTTGTGTTCTCCCAATCCTTGTATGTTTCTCATACTCTGCTCCAGACTCCTTACTTTTCTAACTATCTCTTCCCGTTCTTCATTCATAATAGCCTTCTCAATCATGATATGAGACTCAGGCTGATGAGTGGGCTGATATGAATTTACGGGTTTGAATGCTAATTCAGGAGGATAAACTTGATCATGATTTAGTTCGTTGATAGGCTTTTGTATCATTGATGGAGGATTTATATTAGTTGTCACGGCCGGAATGAAAAGCGGGTTGTTTGTGAATGATGGATTTGGAGGACGCATGGTGGATGTGCCAGCAGCGCTAGACACATTAGCGTATGGACCAAATCCAGGCGGATAAAGTGGATCGCCGACTTGGGCTTGAGTAGAACTGGGATGATTTGCATCTGAAAGGCCTGGAATCGAGGAAGGCGGGGCTTGTCCATTCGCCCAGGCCTGATACATTTCCGCAATTTGTTGCTTCAAT
>NW_025852162.1:488-816 GCF_002878395.1 Capsicum annuum | reverse complement strand
CGAGTCATCTTCCTTTTTCCTTTATACCTTGTGTTGTACGGGTGAGAGGCCAGCTTGACCACAACCAACCACCTTATTTTCTCTCTTTTTGAAACAGAAACAAATATGTTAGGATTTAGAGAGATTTTTTTTATTATTATTATTTTTTTTTTTTAAATATTCATAACTAACTCAAATGTCATGCACCTAAGTAATTTCCTTCCTGAAATGGACTTAGAAAAACCCTCTTGTTTCATCCCGGCTTTGGTGAATTAATTTCTTAACCCCATTATTTAATGCCGACATCTTAAAATTATTACTTGAAACTTGAGAAAAAAAAAATATTTGA
>NW_025852162.1:0-388 GCF_002878395.1 Capsicum annuum | reverse complement strand
AGAAATAAGGAGAATAAACTTGAAACAAACGCGAAATTTTCCATGCATTTCCAACTGTTCTTAAAACAAAGCTTTAATGAAAGGAAACTAAAATTATCTAAAACTAGAAAAGACTCAGAATACTAGAGAAATACTAAAAAACCTATAAAGAACTAATTCTAAGGAAACAAGGACTTTAATTATTATCATCAAGATGCCTTCCAAAGATGTCTTGCAACTTAATCCTCCCTCAGACTTGAGTAGATCCTGGATAATGCTTTTGGCAAATATGGAGCGAGAGCACGTGTCTGACCGCCCAGATTTTCATCGCCTTGGTGAAGATACTTAGCATAAATATTAATCAAGGTTTCACTGAGCTGAAGTACTTCTCCCCTGGCCTCGATCATAC
>NW_025852161.1:0-2005 GCF_002878395.1 Capsicum annuum | reverse complement strand
TTAGACTGATGCTCTACCCGACGCCTCGGGCCTCCGTCACGAACGTCCTCCGGGTACAAAAATATTTTGGTGCATTCGCCGGCGAATAAGCACAAATACCTCGGGGCATTCCCCGGACAAATGATACATTTGATCCAAAAAGCAATAAAACCAAGCCATTCAACACATGTTTCAAGCATTCAATATTCCACAATTCCTAATAATTTGCCTACCCCTTATCTTTTACGTACCTATTTCGACTTAAAGCATGATACTACCACATTAAACATCAACAATGAATGAAAATACGACAATATTCACTTTTTATCAATTTTTGCAATTCCTGCCCCAAAACCATCTATTATAATTCTCAAACGAGGTACCGTTTCATCACATAATCCAAGTAAATGAACGATGCATCAACACAAGAAACTATCCATTACCAATGGAGAAATCAACGTCAAACATTCAATTCAATGCATCAAATATGACAACAACGAAATAAAAGAGAGTGAATAGAATTGTACCTCGATTTTTATTTCAATCCGTCAAAATTTTGATTGGAGCTTCGACGGGAATACCTCGAACGATAAAGCCTCGACTCCAAACCGTGAATTGAATAAAACACAACACTAAACTAATCTCCGAGCAACCCGAACGAGCGTTTTGATATCGTGTCCGTTTTCCGTCTTTCTCCTCTCTTGCGCGTTCACAAATCACTTCTCCCTCAATTCACTATTTTTCCTTCGATCTCTATCTTTATCTCCCTATCACTTAGTTTCCTCTCTCAATCGCTCCATTTTATTTTATTTTTTCCTTTTCTTCGGATTTTTCAATCTAGGTGTGTACCATGTTCGATGGTGAGTGTGCGTGGCCTGAGGTGTGTTTGCTCTACTGTTCTTGTTCTTCTTCAATGTCCGTTGGTGGTGGTCTGTGAATTCAGAGATTTTGTGCTCGGTGTGTGTGGAATCTTTAATCGGTTCCTTTTTGTTATTTTATTTTTTTCCTCCCCCTGTTATTTGGATGATCATGATATATGGTGAGTATATGCTAGTGTGATTTTTGAGTAAAAAAGTGCCAAGATTCTATTAATAAATTCAATAACTAGAATTGTTTTTCCATAAGAGAAAAGATAAATTTTTGACAGAATTAACCTATGTTAAAATACATTTTAAATACTAGAAAGAGATCACTTCTATTTGGACTCCGTTGGTGGCAATTTGTAACGACACATGGGCCAATTTGGGTTTTTAAGAAGCCTAGTCTCGATGCAGCCATAATAGAAACTGTGGCTGCAAGGCAAGCTATATGGTTCTGATCCAGGTGAGTAACTCTCCTTGCATATCACACACTCATCTGTCCATTCATTTTCTGGAAGATGAACTCTTTGCAAAGACTGCATTATTGATCTTACTGCAGGTAGCGACATGAATTCTCTCCTAGCTTGCTCAGTTAAAGTCTGTACTAATTCCCTTTCATAATTCTCATAAAAATTCATGCACCAACAATTTATTGTGTTCCTCACAGCATCTTTTATATCCCCTTCACGGTCTTCAATCCATTGTAATTTTTTCATACAAAGATGGTTTGTGTGATTGTCCCAATCCCTTGATTGCTTTATAAGTAACTCTCCAAACTATTTCTCCAATCTCATCATATTGGTTTTTAACAATTCTGGATTTGGTAAGTTCAAATTCTTGAGGAGATACATAAAGTTTCTCAACAATTATCAGGCTCACATAAGCTGTATCATCATCTTGCAAAGGAGGTGCAAGGTTCTGTGTGGTACAAGCATACTCCAAAATTTGTTTGATTAAATCATGTTTGCTCTCCAATATTTTCTTAAGACCATCCTACTTAATTCTTTCTAGTGGACAATAAAAGATAGTTTTCGAAGGCAGCACTCTGTCAACAATATCCCATGACAATGAGTTGTATTTCCCATTCCACTTAGTATGAAAGGGGTACTCTCCGATAATGTTGTCAAAACAAGTGTAAGCAAACTTGACAAGTAGATCAATCTCCA
>NW_025852160.1:1393-2648 GCF_002878395.1 Capsicum annuum | reverse complement strand
CACTCAGTAATCAGTATAGACCCCAGTGAGCTCAGTTTAGTTTAGTTCAGTAAAATAGTATGATCAGTAACAGTTCAGTCAATCTAGAATAGCTTAGAAATTAGTCCAGTGTCTATTTAGTTGGGAGTAGGATTCAGCACCAAGTAATTCCAAGGATAGGAACTCACCTTCCATAAGAGGGTGTGATCCCTAGAAGAAGTCCTTATATTCCAGAACTATGTAGTCAACGTAGGTTATGACATCAACTTGCCAGTAGAGGGCTGATAAGGTATCCTACCTTCCATTTGAGGGTACCACCATTCTCATTCAGAGAACCTATCAGAAGAGGGTTACTCAGACTATCTTTACCCGTGGCATAGTACTGACACCCTTCTAGCTAGGGTTACAGGTTGGACCCCAATCTATTCAGAAAGGGGCATGTTGGTTAGATGATTACTTCCCACATTCTTAGTTTCAGTTTCAGTCTCAATATAGAACTCAGTTTAGTTCTAAAGAAATTAAGACTGTTAGATACAGTCACTCAATTATCAATAATACAGTATTAGAAAACTCAAATATCATTTATTCAGTATTTAGAACTCAGTATCCAGTGTTATTATGATCTGAGTTACAGTATACATATTTATGCATGTACTCTCATTTAGTTATTGTAACACCCCGGGAAATTTTTCATTGAAATTTTGTGCGTAAACATGTTAGGTTCTATCTTCTAGAATGAATTATAATTTTTTTTTGGGAAGAATATCTTAGATTATGACCCACCATTACGTAGAGTATCGAATAATATTTCCAACGATATGTGGATCATCCAAAACGGACACTCGAGCGACGATTTATGAACATTCCAATCGAACCGTGAATAGTAGTGAATAGTAAAACGTGTAGGAAAAAGTACTGAGGCCTGACGTATTTTTGCTCCAACTTTAAATGATCATAACTCCTTGTAAATAATGATCTGGGTGATCTACTATGTATCAATGAAAAGCTCTGTGAGTCGTCTTTCCAATGAAATTGGTTTCATCCAATTTGTCAATCGGAGCAAAAATTTATGGTCGATCTACTTCAGCCTATCAAAAGTAAATTTTTGGGTCAACTTCAAATGATCATAACTCCTCGTACACAATGATCTGGGTGATATACTATATATCAATAGAAAGATATGAGAGTTCTCTTTGAAATGAAATTGGTTTCATCCAATTTAGATATCAGAGTAAAACGTTATGGTTGGTCTAATTCAGACTATCAAAACAGTCCA
>NW_025852160.1:0-1293 GCF_002878395.1 Capsicum annuum | reverse complement strand
GATCTACTTAAGCCTATCAAAAGTAAATTTTTGGGTCAACTTCAAATGATCATAACTCCTCGTACACAATGATCTGGGTGATATACTATATATCAATAGAAAGATATGAGAGTTCTCTTTGAAATGAAATTGGTTTCATCCAATTTAGATATCAGAGTAAAACGTTATGGTTGGTCTAATTCAGACTATCAAAACAGTCCATCAAAGGACAAATTTGAGAATTATTTGATTTTTAGGGGCGTTTTGGTCATCCCTCTAACCCAAAATCCGTCCAAATCCTATATTAAAGTCTATTAGAAGCATTATATGTTATATTTCATCAAATTCCCTCAAAAAGAAAACCCTAATCTCCTACATCCAACTTCAAGAACCTCCAAAGTTCACCATTAATTATGCAAATTTATTCAAGATTCCAAGTTCCTAGTTCAAGAACTCCAAGAACCATCATTCAAAGTAACGATTAACATCTCAAAAATGAGTATCGATCTAACGTTCACCATTCAAGGTATGTGGGGTTTTTCAACAAGAACTCTCTTTTGTTCTTGTGACGAAAAGTAATTTTCTTTACAAAGGCATGATTTTTATTTGATTTTTATGAATTTGAAGCATGAACCCTTATCTTATGATGATTATTTTTATGATTTTGAAAGATGAATTTACATATGTGGAGATATAAAGCATGAATCTTGAATGATATTTATCATGATTTTGATATTTGGGTTGTGAATCTTCATTGGAAATTGTGTTTTTTTAAGAAAGTGTGTTATAAGTATGTTGATGTTGAATATTTGAGATATTTTGAATGGTTTGACCTTTTGGTTTTAATGGAGTTGTTTTGAACTCGAGTATGAAAGAAATCCACAATGTGGTTGATTTTGATAGATGGGAAGCATGATGGCTCCCGATGTATATTTATATATTACTGAAATTTTTTGTATTGGATTATCTTTGAAATGATCTGAACTAAGTTCAGGATAAATCTTTAGCATCGAGTGGGAGGTATAAAGCGACCTTACTTCCCTAGAACTACGTGACCCCATAGGAGTAAGCCTGAGGCTGATTTATATAGTGATCACTAGTTTGTGTGGATTTGATATCGATAGTCCTACTCCGATGGCACGTATAGGATAGGTCTGACCAACGTGGGTTGTATGTTGGACTCCATGTAGCTCACATGGTGTATGTCGATTATAGGATCTCCCAGTGTGTGTGTGTTTTTTCTTGTGTCTATGGTAAACGGTGAAGTGATTTGAAAGTGGAATTGTGAAAGTTACTCTTTCAAAAGATTTAAAT
>NW_025852159.1:0-1719 GCF_002878395.1 Capsicum annuum | reverse complement strand
AGGCAAACTCAATAAGAGGTAAATGATCATCCCAACTGCCTTTAAAATCTATAACACATGCTCGTAGCATATCTTGAAGTGTTTGAATGATGCGCTCTGCTTGTCCATCCGTCTGAGGGTGAAAAGCAGTACTCAGATTCACTCGTGTTCCCAAACTCCGTTGGAAAGACTTCCAAAAGTTTGCGGTAAATTGAGTTCCCCGATCCGATATAATAGAAGTTGGCACTCCATGTAATCGGACTATTTCCTTAACATACAGCTTCAAATATTCTTCAACTGTGTAAGTGGTCTTAACGGGTAAGAAATGTGCGGATTTAGTAAGCCTATCAACAATCACCCATATAGAATCAAATTTCCGAGCTGTACGAGGCAAACCTGTAACAAAATCCATGTTGATCATGTCCCACTTCCAAATTAGAAGATCTATGCATTACATATAGCCTCCGGGCTTTTGATGTTCCACTTTAACTCGTTGGCAATTTGGACATTCAGCAACAAATTCTGCGATGTTCCTTTTCATGTCATTCCACCAATATACATCCTTCAAATCTTGATACATTTTGGTTGACCCTGGATGAATAGAATACCTTGAGAAATGTGCCTCAGTCATAATTCTTTTTCTTAGCTCATCAACAATAGGCACACATAGCTGATTTTGGCATAGAAGTACTCCTTCTTGCGAAAGCTCAAATACCTTCGTCGCACCATTTTGAAAATTCTCCTTGAGTTGCAATAAAACAGGATCTGCATCTTGCTTCTCTTTCACCTCAGCTACTAATGAGGATTCCACGGCATTATGCACAATAAGCTCCTCGTCCGGAGTTTCGAGAAGACGAACTCCTAGACTAGCTAATTGGTGAAGATCTTTAATCATCCCTTGCCTTTCTACAGGTGCCATCATAGCCTTACGACTCAACGCATCAGCTACTATATTCGTATTCCCTGGGTGATACAAAATATCAACATCATAATCTTTTAATAGTTCCATCCACTTTCGTTGCCTCAAATTTAGATCCTTCTGACTAAAAATATATTGTAAGCTCTTGTGATCAGTATATATATCAACATGAACTCCATATAAATAGTGGCGCCATATTTTTAAAGCAAAGATAACCGCTGCCAGCTCAAGATCATGTGTGGGGTAATTTTTCTCATGTGACCTCAATTGCCTTGAGGCATATGCTATCACCTTACCATGCTACATTAATACACATCCTAAACCAATTCTCGAAGCATCACAATACACTGTATACCCTTCTGTACCTTCTGGAAGTACCAACACAGGTGTAGAAGTCAACTTATTCTTCAATTCTTGGAAACTCTCCTCACACGCATCATTCCGTTGGAACTTGGATGCTTCATGCGTTAGCTTAGTTAAGGGTGCTGAAATAGAAGAAAAACCCTCAACAAACTTTCTATAATAACCAGCCAACCCAAGAAAACTACGAATCTCTGTAGGCGTTGTGGGCCTTGGCCAATTCTTCACAGCTTCTATCTTTTGAGGATCAACCTGTATGCCTTCACTTGATACAATATGGCCCAGAAATGCCACTGACTTTAGCCAAAATTCACATTTAGAAAATTTTGCATACAGCTTGTAATCACGAAGAGTTTGCAACGCCTGTCGCAAATGATTAGCATGATCCTCTTCTGATCTAGAATAAACTAGAATATCATCAATGAAAACTATCACGGATACATCTAAAAATGGCTTAAACA
>NW_025852158.1:274-2409 GCF_002878395.1 Capsicum annuum | reverse complement strand
TTCTAACATTAAATATAAATGTTCACCTATTTTCTTATACTTTCTTCTTAGATTAGAAAATACTATTTTTATTTTTAATCCTTCATGGTTTT
Source organism: Capsicum annuum (assembly GCF_002878395.1). Classification (NCBI taxonomy): domain Eukaryota; kingdom Viridiplantae; phylum Streptophyta; class Magnoliopsida; order Solanales; family Solanaceae; genus Capsicum; species Capsicum annuum. Next base: position 2,317 of record NW_025852158.1, on the reverse strand, counting down.
CATATATTTTTTCATCTATTATAAATTCTTCTTTGTTCATTTTTTATTTAATTGTTAATAGATCATGTTGGTATGTATATTCTAGACTATCTATTATTGATTCTAAATTTCATATTTCTTCTTTTTGTGCATTTATTGAGTTTTTACTAACTCCGGCAATTATGTTATATTGTAGTCTTTTTATCCTTATTTTTAATTCCTTATGTTTTTCAGATATTATTTGCTTTAATTCTTTATATTTTGGTAATTTTTGTACGTTATTCATCTAAATAATGTTTTGGGAAATATCTAAATCTAGTTTTATCAAATAAGTCATAATGAATAAATTAATCAAATAAATCCAAATATATACTACTTCCGTAACTTTAAACAACATATGCTTTGATCTATTTTACCACACAAGTTATCCGCATCCCCCTACAATTGGTATCAGAGCCTATGTTGTTTAAAGTTACGGAAGTAGTATATATTTGGACATATGACTTATAGTTTTCAACATGTGAATTATTATAGCTTTTGATTTCTTTTACATTGTATAGTTAGTCTTTACTAGGTTAGGTAGATACCATTATTGGCCTACTATAGACTTTTGACTTTTTTAAGTTTGTAAGACTTTGTGTAAAATATTAGTCTTTTCTAGGAATAGTATGTAGATACGTGTAAAGTTTTTAGGAACGTGTAAAATATTAGTACGAAAAACTATGTAAATCATCCATTATAAATGAAGGCATCGAAGGCAGAAAGAAGCAAGCCTTCATGCGTTGAAGCAAAAAACTCTCTCTAGTCTACAACAAATATTTTGATTATTTAAAAAACAGGTATATTTCAATGGAAAAATCTATGGAGGAACAAAGCTTAGAATTATCAAACCTACCAGAATAGGTATATTCATTTACTATTATGAATAACTAAATTCATAAATTCTTAACAATCATAATATGATAAAATAAGTTCATGTTAGTTGCTTTATAGTAGAATTATTCGAAAAATAGCATGTTAAGAAGTTTATTAGCAAAGTGGGAAAGGATAAAAATCCCTAAGAACTATGCCATCCTAAAGGTGAAATCGGTGAGGCAAGAAAGCTGTGATAGGGGAGTAACCAGAGTAGAGACGCTATTTAAGGGAAAAGTATCCAGATGATCATGCTAATAGTGACCGAAGAATATGTTATTTAAGAATAATCTAGTATATAGCAATCTAAAGTGATCATATTTTGTTATGTGCATGATTGAAGGGAATATTTTGAGAATAGCAATTTTATGAAAAATGGATAATTATTTATCTGATGCAATGGTAGATAATTTTAAAATACTTGTTTTGTATGTAATTAAGGATATAGAAATTGTAGATATAAGAAAAATCATATTGGAAAATATATTTGATAAATATTTTATGACTAGAATAAATTATATACCACACTTACCTAACTGCTCTTACAAATACCCATATCAACCATGATAAATTATATATATTTAGAATTTTGGAAAATGGATATGAAAAATATACAATCAACATAAAAACAAATGAAAACAAATTTAGATGAATATATGAGGACTAAAGATATAAAATGTATACAATTTCTTAGTGAAAATATAGAAGAATTAATGAGATTAAAACAAACAACTAAAAAATATTATAATAAAGTATTTAACCAATTTTAAATGACAGCTAATCTTAAAATATTAATCTTATATGTACTTAGAGATATAGAAATTATAGATATAAAGAGAATAATATTAGAAAAAATATTAGACTATAAAATTGAAATTATAAATTGGATAGAACAGTTATACCTGGATAATTACCTAGCTGGATATTATTCATATTAAGAAATGTTAGAATATATTAGAAAAACTAGATAAAATCAAGATAATCTAAATGAAGATATTAATTATAAAAACCAAATTAGAAAAATAATGGAGTATCTAAAAGGAAAATTAATATGGATAGAAGAAACCCTAGAAAATTTAGGAAAAAGTACATGTGATAGTTTATATAATTTAAAAAAGTCACTACGAGAAGAACAACACAAGATAATAAATA
>NW_025852158.1:0-174 GCF_002878395.1 Capsicum annuum | reverse complement strand
GAGATTAAAACAAACAACTAAAAAATATTATAATAAAGTATTTAACCAATTTTAAATGACAGCTAATCTTAAAATATTAATCTTATATGTACTTAGAGATATAGAAATTATAGATATAAAGAGAATAATATTAGAAAAAATATTAGACTATAAAATTGAAATTATAAATTGGAT
>NW_025852157.1:897-1326 GCF_002878395.1 Capsicum annuum | reverse complement strand
ATCGCAGTGGTAGTGATGATGATGTTGGTGGTGGTGATGATAATGATGACAATGGTGGTGGTGGTGATGACAGTGGTGGTGATAATGATGACAATGGTGGTTGTGATGATGAGGCTGGTGGTGGTGGTGGTGATGATGGGGATGGTGGTGGTGATGGTGGTGGTGGTGATGATGGTGTTGGTGGTGCTGGTGGTGATGATGGTGGCGGTGGTAGTGGTAATGGTGATGGTGGTGGTGGTGGTGATGAGGGTGGTGGTGGTGGTCATGGTGGTGGTGGTGGTGATGGTGGTGGTGGTGATGATGATGGTGGTGGTGATGGTGGTGATGATGATGGTGGTGGTGGTGGTGATGGTGGTGGTGATGATGATGATAGTGGTGGTGATGATGGTGATGATGGTGGTGGTGGTGATGGTGGTGGTGGTGGTGATG
>NW_025852157.1:529-797 GCF_002878395.1 Capsicum annuum | reverse complement strand
GTGGTGGTGGTGGTGGTGATGGTGATTATGGTGGTGGTGGTGGTGGTTATGGTGGTGGTGGTGATGGTGATTGTGGTGGTGGTGGTGGTGTGATGGTGGTGATGGTGGTGGTGATGATGATGATGGTGGTGGTGGTGGTGGTGATTATGGTGGTGGTGGTGATGGTGATTATGGTGGTGGTGGTGATGGTGATCATGGTGATGGTGGTGGTGATGGTGATTATGGTGGTGGTGGTGGTGATGGTGATTATGGTGGTGGTGGTGTGATG
>NW_025852157.1:0-429 GCF_002878395.1 Capsicum annuum | reverse complement strand
ATCGCAGTGGTAGTGATGATGATGTTGGTGGTGGTGATGATAATGATGACAATGGTGGTGGTGGTGATGACAGTGGTGGTGATAATGATGACAATGGTGGTTGTGATGATGAGGCTGGTGGTGGTGGTGGTGATGATGGGGATGGTGGTGGTGATGGTGGTGGTGGTGATGATGGTGTTGGTGGTGCTGGTGGTGATGATGGTGGCGGTGGTAGTGGTAATGGTGATGGTGGTGGTGGTGGTGATGAGGGTGGTGGTGGTGGTCATGGTGGTGGTGGTGGTGATGGTGGTGGTGGTGATGATGATGGTGGTGGTGATGGTGGTGATGATGATGGTGGTGGTGGTGGTGATGGTGGTGGTGATGATGATGATAGTGGTGGTGATGATGGTGATGATGGTGGTGGTGGTGATGGTGGTGGTGGTGGTGATG
>NW_025852156.1:700-6204 GCF_002878395.1 Capsicum annuum | reverse complement strand
TACCTTTGAGTTAGTCTTATATATCTATTTATACGTAGTGATACCGTATATCCTTAAACTTCCTTGTTCATTCATATTGTATGTATTTGACTTTGTAAACTACTATATATCATTCTTTCACTCTTCGTTGGTATATTGTCTAGTGATATACGGTACTGTACTTTAGACCCTGGTTTTTATTATGATAGGATAATTTATCCTTATTGCCTCACTAGCTTTATTCTGTTTAACTTCCTGGATAGTTGCCCGTAGTTTATATTCCTCCTTTATATGTTATTTACACCTGCATTATCTTTAGAGCTTAGTCAGTCGATTTCTATTGAGTACCACGTTGTTCATAGTCATACTATACTTCAGCAGTCTGCAAATCATAGTATGAGTTCTCACTATTGTTGTGTGCATCGTGCAAAACAGCTATGGATCAGAGATTTAAGGTAACCTCCTGGGGTTCGAAGTATTACTACTCTCCCTCTTATGGATTAGGTTGATCTTTATGGTGCATTCATAGACGGCTTGTACTTATATTCATTCTGTATTTCACTTGTACTCTTAGGAGTCGTTTGGTGTGAGATATAAGGAATAAATAGTCCCGAGATAAATTAAAGGATTATTTTCTCTCATGTTTGGTGGGAGGTATTAGTTAGTACCAGAACTCTTCATCCCACCATTTATACGATAGTCATGGAATAAGTTATCCCATATACATGTTAGGATAACTAATTCCGAGATAACTGATCCCAGGATTAATTATCTCGGGATAACCCTTTCCAACCGAACGATCCCTTATTGTATTAGAAGCTCTTGTACTAACTTCACCAGATTTTGAAATTATTTTATAAATATTAGCCCCTTTATTATATTTATTTTGTTGTTTTCTTTCATTTCTTCCGATAGTTCGTTACTAGTTGTTTCGGATTATGAATTGGCGTACTTACTGGTGGGTCATAATTATGTGTCATCATGACCTGAGAAATTGAATGATAACATTCTAATACACCTTATTCATTTATCATTTAATATAACAAATCAAACAACCAAATAGAAATAACATCAACATAACCTATGACATCATTATTAATCCAATATTACTATATTTACTATGCAAAACTATTCTTAAACACCCAACAAAACAGTCCATTTATTTAAAATTTTGTCAACTTGAGTAATGAAATTAAGTTGAAGATAGGTTAATCCATTTTCTTAGAATCTTGTAAAGAAAAAAAATCCTTAATATAAAATCTAGACATTTTAAACTTATAAAGTGGTATGATAAATTTTAATTTTCATAGTAATTAGTAAAATGATACAATTAAAATGTCAATACAAATTATTCTTATTTATAACAACAAGAAAAACAGTGTATTGCACATGTTGGATATGGGAAGGTAGTTTGTACGCACTTTTACTCCTACCTTATTAAGGTAGAAAAGTTATTTTCAATAAATTCTCAGCTTCTGTAAGAAATATCAAACTCAAGTATACATAGAAATACAATAATAAAGTAATCATGCTAAAGATAAAGAAAAATAATACTAGCAAAACAAAAAATGCCGTAAATGAAACAATGTAACAAGTAATTAACCGCAAAATATAATAATAGGAAAGACTAGTCAACCCTCAAATGCCTACTAACCTTCTTTCTTAATCCTTATCTCTATACCCGCTTATCTAGAGTCATGTCCTCGATGAGTTGTATATGTATCATATACCGTCTAATCACCTCTCCGTAATATTTCTTCGGTATATATCTAGCTCTATCAATACTACTACTAATATCCACTATGGCCAACCTCGCACACCTTATCATTAGGGCAGTTGTGCATATCTTCTTCACATGTTTGAACCATCATAGTTTCGTCTCTATTATATTGTCCACTTGGAGATCATTCACACCTTATCTTGAATATCTTCATTCATAATTCTACCTTTCTAGTATGCTAATATGCATTCATCTCAATGTTCCTTATTTCCGCTCATACGAGTATCAACATGTAACGTAGTTAGTCTGATAATCAAATTAAATCTACCTTTAAGTCTTGATTACACATTCTTCCCACATAAGACTTGGTTACACATTCTTCTCACACAAGAGTTAGTTACACATTTTTATCACACAAACAGAAAATGTGAGCTCTAGTCATCTACCTAGATTCAATATAGATATGTAACATTATCATCAAATTTCTCATTTTCTTGGATTACACTCAAAATACTTGAAAGTTTCTTCCTTGAAAATGACTTGCCTATTAATCCCAACTTACCCACTGTAATGTAGGTTACATTAGTGGAGTTGCACTACAAATACTCGGTCTTACTCCTGCTCAACCTAAAATCTTTAATCTCTAAGATTTGTCTCCAAACTTCTGATCTATTATTGACTCTTTTACATATCTCATCAAGCAATACTACGTTTTACATGCCTTATCAAGAAATACTATGTTATACTAAAATAACATACATCATGAAACCTTACCTTATATGTTGCATGAGTACATTTATCATTAAGGAAAAAAGAAATGGATGAAAAATTGATCCCTACCCTTATCTCTACCGGTCTATCTTCAACTTTTGAACTGTGACTATGCAACTTGATACCTGTATAATTATTGTAATTTCAAATATCACTTTTATTCTTTTATAATTAAATTACTATACTCTACCCTAATTCTTCGGCCATTGTTGACGTTCTTATAATGAAATTAACCCATCCAGTTAGTCACTACATACCAATTATACCTATACTTTTTCAAATTCATCGAAATTTCTTTGACCCAATGGCCTTTTTCTTCTCATCTTGAGAACAACCTCCTCAAATTTTATACCTCTGTCTATTGAAATATTGTCGTATTTATGCATTAGACTGGGTTGATTCACTTGTTTTATTTGATTGTCTATTCATCTGCTCTAGTACAAGCTTGGGTCAGCCTTGATTTTCGGGTCAAATTTAGAAAATCTTTATTTATTATTGTATTTCGTTTGTACATCCTAGGCAAACTACTATTATATATAAAGGAGAATCTTAAATTTTAGTAGTCCCACAAGGACATTTTAGGTATTTCACTTCTTTGATGAAGTGAATTAAGTTATCACACATGACAAGTGATGTTGTTTTTTTGTTATATATTTTCATTTTTACCCTTATTCTTTTTTTCTTAAGACCATTCCCACTTGTGTATTTTTAATTGGTCTCTTCTTGCTACTTAATATATAATTTTTTAATTAAAACACCTTTCATTTGAAGTAACATTCACTTTAGTTCGAAAAAATTATTTTCAAAATAAATTTCAATACAAAATTAAAGTTTGCAATAGTTTTCAACTACACACTCATAGTTCTTTAAATATTGTTCGCTCTTTAAAAACATGTAATAAGAAAGGTAACTTAATAAATAATAAATAGCATATTGTGTATATTATTTTTCTTACTAGACATGAAAATAATTAAATCAATAATTAAAATATGATGAATAGAATATTCTTTAAAGGTGTCTCATTACTACTATTACTACTACTACCACCACCACTACTACTACTACAACCACCACCACTACTACTGCTACCACTACTACTACCACTACCATGACAAATGATGTTCATGACAAATGATGTTGTTTTTTTGTTATATATTTTCATTTTTACGCCTATTCTTTTTTCTTAAGACCATTCCCATTTGTGTGTTTTTAAATGGTCTCTTCTTTCTACTTAATATATAATCTTTTAATTAAAACACCCTTCATTTAAAGTAACATGAGAAAATTGAAGGAAAGGTGTCTTTTAAGTTTTGAATGAAGGATTGGTGACATTGACCAATTTAAAGGGTCAAACATAATTAAAAAACTTGATTAGGTTAATTGTGAACTTGATTAATATTTTCTAAACTTTTTAATCTTTTAAAAAATATAAATTAACCCACACCCACAAAACTTCCCTCCCTCTTTAAATCAATCTCTCTCTCTTCTCTCTTTCTCTCGATAGTTTCTCTCTCTAACTTCTCCCAACCAATAAATTTTCAAATTTCTCCCTTCAATCTTGTGTAACTTCAACCACTAGTAATAAATAGTTTTGAGTTCTTGCCTGTTCCTTTTTGACTTTCAACCATCAGTCGACGTGACAACATTCTCCGGCGACAACAACTTCTAGTTCTTCATTATTTCTTTCTGATTTTCACAAGTAAAAAATTAGGGCTTTTAAGTTATGACAAAAATGAGGAACTTGATTTGTTGGTGTTTATTATTTTTTTTTATTTTTTTTGTTATTTTTTTAATATTAGTTATTTTTTAGTTGAATTTTTCATCTAGATGTATTTGTTACTGCTGCTTTTTAATAATGGATAAAACATGTAACGTGAATCCAACAGATGAGTAGTTGTTGCAACATATATGACTAATCTGTTACAACATATATGACTAATATATTGCGCAGATTAGTAATCTGTTGCAACATATATGACTAATCTGTTGTACATATTAGTAATATATTGCAACATATATGACTAATCTGTTGCAACATATATGAATAATTTGTTGCAACAAATGAGTAATCTATTGCAACATATATGACTAATCTGTTGCAATATATATGACTAATTTATTGCAACAAATGAGTAATCTGTTGCAATAAATAAGTAATTTGTTGCAACATATATGACTAATCTGTTGCAACAGATTATCATATGTTGAATTTGTTTTATAGTGTTGTAATATGAATCCAACATATGGATCATCTGTTGCAACAGATTAGTCATATATTGCAACAAATTACTCACTTGTTGCAATAGATGACTCATATGTTGGATTCATGTTGCAGGTTCTATCCATTGTAATAGTAGCAGATACACCAAATAAGAAATTCAACAAAAATTATAATTTTACTTACAAAATAAGCTATGAAGTAATGTCCAAGTGGTATACGAACAAAATTTGACCTAAAATTTTTTTAAAAATTTCAACAGGGGCACAACGAATAAGTAAAACACATGAAAATTTCATGAAATAGGTAAAGAAGACAAAAATAATATACCATGCATCAAATGCAAAAGGATCAAGGGGACAAACATTTGAGTTCTCCTAAAAACGTTTAAGTTTCCTAATATTTTAATTGCTTTCTAATAGTTGATCCATCTGTTACAACAGATTTTCTATCTGTTTGATAATTTTCAACAGATGAATCATCTAATGCAACATACTAGTCATCTGTTGATTCAAATTAATCAATTATTTAAATATTTAACCCATCTATTACAATAGATTTTCTATCTGTTTGATAATTTCCAACAGATGAATCATCTGATGCAACATGCTAGTCATCTGTTGATTCAAATTAAGCAATTATTAGTAAAAACTAAATTTATTTAGCTAAAATTAAAGACGTCTCTACCACAATGGGACAAACATTTGTGTTCTCCTAAAAATATTTGAGTTCCCTAGTATTTTAATTATTTTCCAATAGATTATCTATTTATTGCAACAAGTTAGTCATCTATTGCAACAGATGTTTATAACAGGT
>NW_025852156.1:0-600 GCF_002878395.1 Capsicum annuum | reverse complement strand
AAGGGACAAACATTTGTGTTCTCCTAAAAATATTTGAGTTCCCTAGTATTTTAATTATTTTCCAATAGATTATCTATTTATTGCAACAAGTTAGTCATCTATTGCAACAGATGTTTATAACAGGTTAGTCATTTATTTATTCAAATTAAGCAATTATTAATAATAACTAAATTAATTTAATTAAAATTGTAGACAAGTCTTTAATACAAGACCTTAGACAAAGGGACAAACATTTGAGTTCTCCTAAAAATATTTGAGCTTTAGTATTTTAAATTGCTTTTCAACATATATCGAACTCGGAATCAAAATGAGCCACGGAATTAAAAAAGTGACCAAAATAGGCCACCTATTTAAAAAGTTACCAAAATAGGCTAAACATAATAATTTATTATGTTTTTTACTTTTTTTCTTAACGGTCAACTAACGGAGTTGACTTTTACAAAAAAGTAAGAATTTCTTACGTTTTATATTTTTTTTGAAAAACGTAAAAAATTCTTACGTTTTATAAAAGAAAATATAAAACGTAAGAAATTCTTACATTTTACATGATAACCAAGAAAAAAAATACAATGAATTGTCAAATCAATTAAAAAGGTACTA
>NW_025852155.1:1108-1509 GCF_002878395.1 Capsicum annuum | reverse complement strand
TTTTATTGCTCGTGCTGTAGATTGTTTTTCTGGGTTGAGTAGCGTTAATATCCACTGTCTTACATCTTCCATATCTGCTTGTCTTAGTTCTTTTGAATTTGAGTATATCATTTGGTGGTCTCTTGAATAGTAACTCCATATTGGATTTCCGTTAGCGTAGTTATTTGCTAGTTCTTGTATAATAGTAGCTAGTCCAATCAGTCTTTTATTTGCGTAAAAATCTGGTATCTCTATTCTAGGTATCTCCGGCTGTCGCGATATATCTTCCGGTATAATCATGTCTCTTGTCAGTCCTATCTTTACAACTTGTATCACTGGTTTTATCTCATCATGCAATATCTCTGCTGGTGCAGTATAACATTTTATATAAAATAAAGTTCCTTTTGTTATTCTTTTATAGG
>NW_025852155.1:0-1008 GCF_002878395.1 Capsicum annuum | reverse complement strand
ATTGGAGTATATTTATCTAATTAACTGAATAGATTTTTTGTTTGTGGAATGGAGAGAGAGATTTGTTTCAGAGGAAGGTTTTCGGCTTTTGGCCTCCCTCCCGCAATGTTTCTGCCTTTGTATTTATAGAATGCTTTTTACATATCTGCTAATTCTACAAAGTAATGAAAACTTTAAAACAGTGGGGCCTAGCCCACCTACTTTACCTAAGGATTTCTAAGTTAGTTACGTAAAGTTAAAGCTTTACATATAATTCTTAAGACTAAAAAGAAAAAAAGTCAATAGTAATGGCTTACATTTGTACGTAAAAGTCTAACAAATTAATTAATGTACAGTATCTTGTCTCCGTTGATTTTGTCGTATCTGTTCCATTATTGCTCCTTAGCTGCTCTATTATTGCTCTGTATTTGCTCCATTATTGCTTTGTGTCGGCTCCATTATTGCTCTTTTATCTTTATCCTTCCAGCTGGCTTATCTTCTTTTATTCTAGATGTACCTCTGGAATAATATTATCTTCTCCATTGCACCTCGAACATTGGTGGTCTGGATATTTATGTCCAATTATCTTACAGTATCTTGTTAATAGTCCGTCTGAAATAAATCCCTTTTTTATTGCTCGTGCTGTAGATTGTTTTTCTGGGTTGAGTAGCGTTAATATCCACTGTCTTACATCTTCCATATCTGCTTGTCTTAGTTCTTTTGAATTTGAGTATATCATTTGGTGGTCTCTTGAATAGTAACTCCATATTGGATTTCCGTTAGCGTAGTTATTTGCTAGTTCTTGTATAATAGTAGCTAGTCCAATCAGTCTTTTATTTGCGTAAAAATCTGGTATCTCTATTCTAGGTATCTCCGGCTGTCGCGATATATCTTCCGGTATAATCATGTCTCTTGTCAGTCCTATCTTTACAACTTGTATCACTGGTTTTATCTCATCATGCAATATCTCTGCTGGTGCAGTATAACATTTTATATAAAATAAAGTTCCTTTTGTTATTCTTTTATAGG
>NW_025852154.1:755-2845 GCF_002878395.1 Capsicum annuum | reverse complement strand
AATGCAGTACCGTTTCATCATGTAATTGACAAAAGACTCAATTGAAGTTATAGTTCAACCTATGAGAAATCACATTCAATTAAGGTATTATTCATATGAACTCAATTGAATTATATATAAACAAATGCTCAACCTGTTGCAACAGATGTCTTTTCTGTTGGATCAAATCAAATAGATTATGTAATCTGTTATAATATATTACACATCTGTTGTAAACTATCAAACAGATTAAGTTATCTGTTGCAACAGATTACCCATCTGTTGTAAATTATCAAATGGATTGAGTCATATGTTGCAATAGATTACCGATCAGTTGTAAATTATCAAATAGGCGCTGTCATCTATTGTAGTTGACATTATGAGAACTCACCCCTAGTCCTAGATTAATCAATGAAGGTATTAGTTGGACATATGAGGTAGTAATAATTGGTTCAGCTCAGAGTGATCGATCGACGACTCTTGTCAGGAGGAACACAGTCCCATCTCATCATGCATTTGACAAAAGACTCAATTGGAGTTGTAGTTGACCCTATGAGAACTCACCCCCAGTACTATATTATTTAATTAAGGTATTATTTAAATATATGAGGTAGTAAGAATCGGTTTATCTCAGAGTGATCGATCGATGACTCTTGTCGGGAGGAATGCAGTACCGTCTCATCATGCAATTGCCAAAAAACTCAATTGAAGTTGTAGTTGACCCTTTGTGCTCATTCATCCATCCCTAATTCCCCTAGATCAATGTAGGTACTATTATTAATCTTAATATTAGGTTAATGAGAATATATTTCAACTCAGATTGATCGATCAATGACTCGGGTCGGGATGAACGCAATACTAACACCATGTAAATGCAATGACTCAATTGGATTTGTAATTGACCCTGTGAGCTTATTAATTCATCCCTTATTCCACCTAGATCTATGTAGGTACTATTATTAATCTTAACATTAAGTTAATGAGGGGCTCATTCTTTCATCCCTAGTTCATCCTAAATCAATTGCAATGAAATCCGTTGCAACAAACAACTGAGTTGTTGAAGAATTTCAAACAGATAACAAAATTTGTTGCAACAGATAACATTTCTTATTTAATTATCAAATAGACATTTGCATATGTTATGACGGATGACTGAGGTGTTGGAAATTTTCAAACAGATATTGATATCTATTATAACAGATGACGTTTCTGATTTAGTTATCAAATGACATTTCCATCTGTTGTCACAAATGACTGAGCTGATGGGATTTCTCAAACAGATATCTAAATCTGTTGCAACAGACGACATATCTCTTTGAAAATCTTTTTGTTTTCTTTTAATTTTAAAGCAAGCTACTGTCCAAGTAGATAGAGTAGTAGTACTTACTAAAGGCGGTAAAAAATGTTTATTGGATAACTCAAAAATCTCATTGAGTAGTCTTGTCCTGTCTTTTCAATGTCACCCATTTTCTTCCTCGTGCCCCTCAAATTATTATTGAATATTAATTAATGAATATTGAAACCCCTAATACTTCTTCCTTTTCATATTGACTTGGCACTCCCTTCAAGAAAATATTAATTAGGGGTTTATTTTACTACCAAATTAGCTTTATTAATTATGCTTCGTAAATATAAATTTGAATAAATACACTTTGTTTAGTCATTTAATATTAAGGGTAGTACATCTAGAAATTAGAATTATCTCATCTCTCCCCTCCTCTCCTTCAACCCTAAATCTCTCATCTTTTTTCTTTCTATCCTCTTTAGGGTTATCACAGCCTTTTTTTTCTCTCCTCTTTCTAAAAAATTTTCGTTCGGATCTAAACCGATTGATACCATATCTTATATTCCTCAACTGAAATTGCTGTTTTGACCCCCTTTTGACATTGTATGATATGATTCGCTATTTCTCTTTCATTCTCGTCTTCTTCTTGCGACTTTATTTACATCTTTTTATTTATTTAATTACCATTTTCCCATATCATATTTATTTAAAAAATTTGAAGGAACTTTTAATTGTTGAATAAACATACCGAGAATTTTTATTATAAGATGCAAAAAAAATCATCTGTTTGGAGAAGTTTAAAAGCCTTGTTAGCAGTATCATTTTT
>NW_025852154.1:0-655 GCF_002878395.1 Capsicum annuum | reverse complement strand
GAATAAGAAGAGAAGAGTTGGTTACCAAAATTTAAAAAATATGTGTTGAGTGGGAATTGAACTCAAGACCAAAAGAAATAAATAGCCTTAAGCACCCATAAACAGCAACTAGGCTAACCAAACAACTCTTACTATGGGTGCTCACTGATTAGATTATATACATTTTTTCTTTATTTCCACATACATATATAAAGTTCAATACGAGTTCAGTCTGTGCTCGCACCCGGAGGACTCCATGTGGGTCCGTCCGTCCCTTATTGTTGATGGTGTTGGAACATATGATGTATGCTTCTTTGTAGTTGATGATGTTGTTGGAACAAATGTTGTTGTTTTCTTTGTTGTTAATGTTTTTTATTTGTTGTTTGTAGTTTATGCTGTTGTTGATGTTGCAACAGATGGAGCAACTGATGGAACAAATCAAACCACCAGTAAGGTTGCTATGAATTCCAACAGACTTCATATCTATTGCATCAGACTCCATATCTGACGCAAACTGTCCGGGATTTATGTGTTATGTGTGTTACTTAAATAAAGCCGGTGACTTTATTAATATGTAAATTAAAAAAATGGATCTAAATACAACATTTTATCTTTTTGTTGTATTTCCGAAAGAAACAGATTGGTAATTTGTTGCAAAATATATTTCACCTGTCAG
>NW_025852153.1:0-5064 GCF_002878395.1 Capsicum annuum | reverse complement strand
TGATTTTTATGAATTTGAAGCATGAACCCATATCTTATGATGATTATTATGAAATCTTGATGTTTATGATTTTGAAAGATGAATTTACATGTGTGGAGATATAAAGCATGAATCTTGAATGATATCTATCATTATTTTGATATTTGGGTCGTGAATCCCTATTGGAAATTATGTTTTTTTGAGAAAGTATATGTTATAAGCATGTTGATGTTGAATATTTGAGATATTTTGAATGATTTGACCTTTTGGTCATAATTGTGTTGTTTTGAACTCGAATGTGAAAGAAATCCGCAACGTGGTTGATTTTGATAGATGGGAAGCGTGATGGTTCCCAATGTATATTTATATATTACTGAAATTATTTTGTTGTTGATTGTCTTTGAAGTGATCTGAGCTAAGTTCGAAAGAAATCTTTAGCACTGAGTGGGAGGTATAAAGTGACCTTACTTCCTAGAACTACGTGCTCCCATAGGAGTGAGCCTGAGGCTGATTTATATAGTGATCACTAGTTTGTGTGGATTTGATATTGATATTCCTACTCTGATGGTAAAGATAGGATGGCTCTCCCCAATGTGGGTTGTACGTTGGACTCCATGTAGCTCACATGGTTTATGTCGGCTATAGGATCTCCCAGTGTGTGTGTGTTTCCTTGTGTCTATGGTGAATGATGAAGTAATTTGAAAGTGGAATTGTAAAAGTTATTCTTTTGAAAGATTTAAATGATATTTACATTATGAGAATTGATTTTCTTGATGAACTGAAATTGATTGACAAATTTTATGGTGACTCACATGTGTTATTGTACTTATTTCATCCTCTCATGATTATGATGATTTTCTTCGGGCTATGTGAGTCTTTCATACATCCTGCAATTTCTTATAAATATTTATGATGGTGATGTTTATACAACTGCATACACCCCCATATAATCGGTTTTTTTTCATGGTACTGATACACATCTTCGGATGTGGGCTGTATTTTCTCAGAATGTAGTTTCAGGTGCTCAGTTCCAGGTTCGACAGTGATTCTTCAGGCATGCTGTTCTACATCCTCTGTTGTGGTGAGTCCTCATATTTTGAGGACGTGATGTCTGATGTTGGTTTTATGGAATTGTTTACATTTGATAACTGAGTATGAGTTAGATGGGGCATGTCTTAATGGTTCGCTGGTTTTATTGATTTTCTTAGAGGCTTGTTAGACTAGTATCGATGTTGAGAGTTGACTAAGAAGTCATATTTTGTTATCTTTCTGAAATTCTTTTATTCTTGGATGATGATTACTCTGTTAATATTTGAGGGTTATTTATGGAAACCCTATTGATTTATGTTGAACTGAATGAAAATGGCTCAAAGGGTTAGCTTGGGGCTACTTGTAGCCTCAAGCACCGTGTGACGCTTTGGAACCCATTTTTCGGGGTGTTACAAACTTGGTATCAGAGCCTAAGGTTTTAAGGTATCCTAGGGAGTCTGATAAGCCACATTAAGTAGAGTCTTGATCATCGGTGTGCAGCGCGCCACATCTACGAGGAAGAGGCTATAAGACGTTTTAGGAAAAAGTGTGATTCTTTCTTTCAGAACTTTATTGTGCTTAAAGTGTCTATCTCTGCTATTGATTCGTGCTCTCCTCTTTCAGAAATATGCCTCCATGTTGAGCAAGAAGAAATAATGATGGTCAGCAACATCAACCGGCTGACCCATTGAATGAAAATGTGTCTTATGTTGGATTTCGGGTAGCCTTTCAGGCACTGGCCCAAGCTGTTACTGCAAATATTCAGGCCAACCCGACCCCAACTCCATAGCAGCAGGGAGGTGATTCAGCTACTGCCAGGATTTGTGACTTCATGCGGATGAATCCACCAGAATTCTATGGGTCCAATTCTGATGAGGATCCACAGTTGTTTTTAGAGGAGATGCGGAAGATTACTCAGGTAATGCATGTATCTAAGGAACATAGTGTGGACTTGAATGTGTATAGGTTGAAAGACCTTTCTTATGACTGGGTTGTTGCTTGGAGGAAAGGTAGAGGTGAGGGAGCTATCCCTACAACTTGGCAAGAGTTCTAAGATGTATTCCTGGATAAGTTTTTCCTTTTGGAGATAAGGAAAGCGAAGGTGGAAGGGTTTATAAACCTGCAATAGGGCTCTATGACTATTAGGGAGTACTGTCTAAAGTTCAATCAGTTGGCCAAGTATGCTCCTGACTTAGTGGCTGATACTCGGGCTAGTGTGAGTAAGTTTGTGACTGAAGTGTCTAGTTATGTGGTTAAGAAGTGTAGGTCTGCTATGCTGAATAGTGAGATGAATCTTTCTAGGCTGATGACTCATGCCCAACAGATTAAGGCAGACAAGATTAAGGAGAGAGATAGAATAAGAGGGAATAAGAGAGTTAGGTTTGAGCAGCATGAATAGGGTTAGACTAGATCGCAGGGAGGGAGTCACCCTCAGTATTAGGATCGTTCATCTATGCCAGCACCGTTATCTGCTAGTTCTCCCGTGCCTAGAGGTAGGTAAGAGCAAGGTATCAAGTCATATGCATCCAGGTCCTAGTACAGTGCTGGCAGTAAGCCAAATCATCCCCTGTGTCCTAAGTGTGGTAGGGCACATTTGGTGAGTGTTGGGGTGAGAAGAGGGGTAGTTTTTGATGTGGTGACATGGGTCACATAGTTAGAGATTGTCCATAGGATGGATAAGAGCGTCTGACTATAGCCCTCAGACCCAGACTCAGACTGTTAGTGCTTCAGGTCCAGCGACTCGCCTAGCCCCAGCTCAGGGTGCCTCTTCTAGTAATGCTGGCGGGCAGCGCCAGAATAGATTCTATGTTTTACCATCCCGCTAGGAACAGGAGGACTCTCCCGATGTTGTTACTGGTATGCTTCATATATTTTAGTTTGATGTGTATGCTTTGTTGGATCTTGGATCCAGTTTCTCATATGTTACACCTTTTATTGCTGTGAATTTTGAAATGAGTCTTGAGATTTTTCCTGAGCCTATCCTAGTTTCTACCCTAGTGGGTGATTCAATTATTTCCCAGAAAGTTTATAAAAAGTGTCCTATTACCGTTCTTCATAGAGTCTTGTTGGCTGATCTGATTGAGTTAGACATGGTAGATTTTGATGTGATTCTAGGTATGGACTGGCTGTATTCTGCTTATGCCTCTATTGATTGTCGGACTCGAGTGGTCAAGTTTCAGTTTTCGGGTGCATCCGTGTTTGAGTGGTCTGGGAATTCTGTATCACCAAAGAGTCATTTTATCTCTTACCTCAAAGCTAGAAAACTTATTTCCAAGGGGTGTATTTACCATTTGGTTAGAGTCAAAGACACTAAGTCTGAGACTCCAACTCTCCAGTCTGTTAACTTCGTCAATGAGTTTTCTGATGTCTTTCTGGATGATCTCCCAGAGGTACCTCCTGATAGAGATATAGAGTTTGGGATTGATTTTCTTCTCGATACTCAACCCATTTCTATTCCTCCTTACCGTATGGCCCCTGCAGAACTTAAGGAGTTGAAAGAGCAACTCAAAGATCTACTAGATAAGGGTTTTATAAGGCCCAGTATTTCTCCTTAGGGTGCTCCTGTGTTGTTTATGAGAAAGAAAGATTGCTCTTTGCGTATGTGCATTGATTACCGCCAACTGAACAAAGTCACCATAAAAAAAGAATTACCCCCTTCCGAGAATAGATGATTTGTTTGACCAATTACAACTGCAAGTTATTTCTCAAAGATAGACCTTTGTTTCGACTATCATCAACTCAAAGTTAGGGATGTCACATCCCCAAAACCATTTTCCGAACTCATTATGGCTATTTTGTGTTTTTTGTTATGTATTTCGAGTTAACTAATGCCCCAGCAGCTTTTATAGACCTCATGAATCGAGTGTTTAGACCATATCTTGATATGTTTGTCATAGTGTTCATTGATGATATACTAGTGTACTCTCGTAGTGAGGATGAACATTCTTATCATCTCTGAACTATCTTGCAAACCCTTAGAGATCATAAGTTATTTGTTAAGTTCAGTAAGTGTGAGTTTTGGCTAAGGTCAGTTGCTTTTCTGGGTCATATCATTTCTTCCGAGGGTATTAGAGTTGATCCCTAAAAGATCGAAGCTGTTAGAAATTGGCCTAGACTTATTTCTCTAATTGATATCTGAAGTTTTTTGGGTTTAGCTGGCTATTACCGCTATTTTGTTGAGGGTTTCTCCTCTATAGCGTCTCCTATGACTCGGTTGACCTAAAAGAAAGTGAAGTTCTTGTGGTCCGAATCTTGTGAGAAGAGTTTTCAGGAGTTGAAGACTCGACTCACTTCAACCCCTGTTTTGACTTTGCCTGATGGTGTTGATGGTTTTGTGGTGTACTGGGATGCTTCGAGTGTTGGGTTAGATTGCGTATTAATGCAGAAGGGTATGGTGATAGCTTATGCTTCTAGATAGTTGAAAACCCATGAGAAAAATTACCCCACCCATGACCTTGAGTTGGCTGCTATTGTGTTTGCTTTGAAAATCTGGAGACACTATTTGTATGGTGTCCATGTTGATGTTTTCACTGATCATAAGAGTCTGCAGTATGTGTTTTCCCAGAGAGAATTAAATCTTAGGCAGAGACGATGGTTAGAATTATTTAAGGACTATGATATGAGTGTGCTGTACCATCCGGGCAAGGCCAATATTATGGCAGATGCCCCAAGTAAAGTGTCCATAGGTAGTGTTTCGCATGTGGTAGAAGGTAAGAAAGAGTTGGCTCGTTATGTACATCGTTTGGCTAGATTGGGGGTTAGGTTATTTGACTCTGCTGAAGGTAGTATAGAAGTTCAGAGTGGTTCCAAATCCTCCTTGGTTTCGGAAGTGAAGGAAAAGTAATACTTAGATGCTAGTTTGGTCAGAATGAAGGAGTCAGTCAAGGACCAAAAAGTTGATGATCTGAGACAGAGGATTATGGCTAAAGCGCACGGGGCGCGATATTCAATTCATCCTGGTGCCACCAAGATGTATCGAGAATTGCCTGAAATCTATTGGTGGAGTGGAATGAAGAAAGATATAGCAGCATTTGTAGCTAAGTGTGCAACATACCA
>NW_025852152.1:0-5934 GCF_002878395.1 Capsicum annuum | reverse complement strand
TTAATACACATAAGTTACTTCTAGTTACCAATCAGGGTCAACAAGGATCATACCTCTCATTTAGTGAATAAGGACAAAGAATGAAAAACCATTTACCAAAGAAGACATCATATCCCAAGTACATAAGTGGTTTGACCCCACAAAGCCTAACCTCACAAGTATCAATGCATTTATGTAAATTTACCCCACATGGCATAATAACATCTTTACCTCTTTCGGTTTCACTGGGTATCAACATAACATCAACATATCCTCCGGATTCTTCGGGCAACATCATAACATCAGCAAATCCTTCGGATTTACCGAGCAACATCATAACATCAACATATCTTCTGAATTCACCGAGCAACATCATAACATCAATATATCCTCCAAATTCACCCAGCAACATCATAATATCAACATATCCTTTGTATTCATTGAGCAACATCGTACATCATTTCCTCTTTTGAATACACCCGGTATTATCATTATATTAACACGTCTTTCAGATTCATTGGGCATCATCATACCATTTCATATTTCTCAAGGCAACAATATACATACACTTACATAGCCAAATTAATAAGCAAATACAAGCCTGCAATAATAGGGTAATAGGGATGTAAGAGAACGTGTATCACCCTACCTTACTATTAAGCATTACTACACAATATGAGCATAAACATGAGAATGAGTATTCATATGGTATATACCCAATCATCACTTTCCCAAGGGTATCCATATCAAGTGTACAAGATAATCCATTAAGTATACATATTAACCAACCATCGAACACATATATAATCAAAAAACTGGGGTTTAACCATCAATAATCTCCATGACATAATTTAGACACTCACCTGGCATCTAGGTGTCTAAGGAATTTCATAGTTCAAGATTAAGGTTGGTCAAGTCCCTCTCCTATATTCCAATAATTCCAAAGTCCACCATCACAAGGCTAACAACTATCCGAATTAGGCTAAGTTATCTAAATCATATCATAAGGGCATATCAATCCTTGCTAAGCCTATCGGGGAAACCTTCTTTAAGTATTCCTCCTAATTCAATCCAACACCAAGGTTATTTACCAACTAAGCACTACAAAGCTCTAAAAAATACTAAGGTTAGCGAGAAACACCATTCTCATCTGTTAGAGCAACTAGAGTATCATCATACTATTCATAAAACTACAAGTAAACTATCCAAGGTTCTAGGCTAATGGTCAAGCATATTACCTTGCAAATTCAATAACCTATAAGAACCAACTAATCCAAATTATCACCATTCAATAATATATTATCTAAACCCCACCCAATCTAAAAAGATATCAACAATTATACTACAATCAAGCTCAATCTAACTACAAGTAAGCCTAACCTACCTTGAGTCCAAGTAATTCATAAGTCAACAAGTTTTTCCATTCCTTTTGTTGAAGCTCCTTACTCCATGAGAAAAGATATCAAAAACACAATCTAAGCATTATAACATCAATAACCATACCTATTATGGCACCATTGTACCATGGGTTCAAAAGGACACCAAACCCCCAAGTGGGTTTCATCTTTGGAAAAAGAGTTTCCAAGACCAACCCATTGTTCAACTGTCTTTAAGAGTTATAAACCTCAAGAAATTTGAGTCAATCAAATTTGTTGCTACAATTGAGCCTCAATGATTTAGGGATTTTAAGTTAATAAATCATGAAATGAATACTAAATGAGAAGAGATTTTACCTTAGATTGTAGATAGATTCAATTTCACAAGTTATATAAGCTCTAACTTGTGAGGGTCGACTTCTATAAGGGTCGACAGTAAGTAAGGGTCGACTTCTAGGTGTGCAAATTCATTTTTTGTTCTTTTTACTCATATTTCTTCTCTTTCAGGTTCTCCTTACCTCATTCTTATCAATTTTCCTTGATCATTTTCTCATTTTAACTTTTACCTACACAAATAAGCATTAAGTAAGAAATTAACAATAAAATAATGAAAAAGCATGATAATTGAATCTTAAAAAATGCTAGTAAGTTATAAAATTGACTACTTATCACCTTGGTGCAGTCATCATTCTCTTGCCATATGCAATTTACCAAAGGCTTGTTTTAGGTAATCCGAATCCTATAATAATGAGACTCTTAATGATGAATAGCTCATTCAAGAAATTGCTTGGAGTTTGTATGATGCCTTGGTCAAGGTTGATCATTTTATTCTGCCGGTCGACTTTGTGTTCCTAGATTGTGAAATTGACCAAGAAATATCCATCATCCTTAGGAGAAATCTTTTTGGCAACTGGGAGAGCAATTGTTGATATGGAGCAAGGAGAAATGAAATTTTGGATTCAAAGTGATGAAGTGTCTTTCAGGGTTTGTAAACTAAAAAATAACCTATGGAACTTAAAGTGATATCCGTCATTGATGTGGCGACAAGGAGGTGGATAAAGGATCCTTTAAGGATCTAACTTGAAAGTTGATGAATATCATGCTGAGATGATAAATTAAGCGCTGGCCCAAGGTATTACTGCAAATGTTCAGGCCAACCCAGCCTTGGTTCCACAGCACTAGGGAGGTGATTCAGCTGCTGCCAGGATACGTGACTTCATGCGGATGAATTCGCAAAATTCTATGGGTCCAAGTCTGGTGAGGATCCATGGTTGTTTTTATAGGAGGTGCAGAAGATTACTCAGGTGATGCATGTATCTTAGGAACATAGTGTGGAGTTGGTTGCGTATAGGTTGAAAGACCTTGCTTATGACTGGGTTGTTGCTTTGAGGAAAGGTAGAGATGAGGGAACTGTCCCTACAACTTGGCAAGAGTTCCAGGATGTATTCCAGAGTTGTCCCTCACCTTTCCTTTAGAGATGAGGGAGGCAAAGGTAGAAGAGTTTATGTACCTACGACAGGGCTCTATGACTGTTAGGGAGTACTATCTAAAGTTCAATCAGTTGGCCAAATATGCTCCTGACTTAGCGGCTGATAATCGGGCTAGTATGAGTAAGTTTGTGACTAGAGTGTCTAGTTATGTCGTTAAAGAGTGTAGGTCTGCTATGCTGAATAGTGAGATAAATCTTTCTAAGTTGATAACTCATGCCCAACAGATTGAGGTAGATAAGATTAAGGAAAGAGATAGAATGAGAGGGAATAAGAGAGTTATATTCGAGCAGCACGGATAGGGTCAGACTAGATCACAGGGAGGGAGTCGCCCTCAGTATCAAGATCGTTTGTCTATGCCAGCACCATCATCTGCTGGTGCTCCTATGCCTAGAGGTAGGCAGGAGCAAGGTAGCAGGTCATATGCATCTAAGTTCCAGTACAGTGCTGGCAGTAAGCCAAATCATTCTCTGTGTCCTAAGTGTGGTAGGGCTTATTTGGGTGAGTGTTGGGGTGAGAAGAGGGGTTGTTTCCAGTGTGGTGACATGGGTCACAGAGTTAGAGACTGTCCATAGGATGGACAATGGCATCGTGACTATCACCTTCAGACCTAGACTCAGACTGTTAGTGCTCCAGTTCCAGCAACTCGCCCAGCCCCAGCTCAAGGAACCTCTTCTAGCAATACTGGCGGGCAGCACCAGAATAGATTCTATGCTTTACCGTCCTGCCAGGAATAGGAGAACTCTCTTGATGTTGTTAATGGTATGCTTCGTATATTTTATTTTGATGTCTATGCTTTGTTGGATCCTGGATCCAGTTTCTTATATGTTACACCTTTGATTGCTGTGAATTTTGAAATGAGTCCTGAGATTATTCCTGAACCTATCCTAGTTTCTACCCTAGTGGGTGATTCGATTGTTGCCCAGAAAGTGTATAAAAAGTGTCTTGTTACTGTTCTTCATAGAGTCTTATTGGCTGATCTGATTGAGTTAGACATGGTAGATTTTGATGTGATTCTAGGTATGGACTGGCTGTATTCTTCTTATGCCTCTATTGATTGTCGGACCCGAGTGGTCAAGTTTTAGTTTCCGGGTGCATCCATGTTTGAGTGGTCTGGGAATTCTGTGCCACCCAAGAGTCATTTTATCTCTTACCTCATAGCTAGAAAGCTTATTTCAAGGGGAAGTATTTACCATTTGGTTAGAGTCAAAGACACTAAGTTTGAGACTCTAACTCTCCAGTCTATTAACGTTGTCAATGAGTTTTCTGATGTCTTTTCGGATGATCTCCCAGGGATACCTCCTGATAGAGAGATAGAGTTTGGGATTGATCTTCTTCCCGATACTCAGCCCATTTCTATTCTTCTTTACTGTATGGACCCTGCAGAACTTAAGGAGTTAAAAGAGCAACTTAAAGATCTACTAGTTAAGGGTTTCATAAGGCCCAGTGTTTTTCCTTGGGGTGCTCCTATGTTGTTTGTGAGAAAGAAAGATGGCTCTTTGCGTATGTACATTGATTACCGTCAATTGAATAAAGTCACCGTAAAAAATAAGTACCCTCTTCCGAGAATAGATGATTTGCTTAACCAATTGCAAGGTGTAAGTTATTTCTCAAAGATAGACCTTCATTCTGGCTATCATCAACTAAAAGTTAGGGAGTGTGACATCCCAAAAAATGCTTTTCAAACTCGTTATGTCCATTTTGAGTTTCTTGTTATGTCTTTCGGGTTAACTAATGCCCCAACAGCTTTCATGGACCTCATGACTCGAGTGTTCAGACCATATCTAGATATGTTTGTCATAGTGCTCATCGATGATATACTGGTGTACTCCCATAGTGAGGATGAACATTTTGATCATCTTCGAACTGTCTTGCAAACCCTTAGAGATCACAAGTTGTTTGCCAAGTTCAGTAAGTGTGAGTTTTGGCTAAGGTCAGTTGCTTTTCTGGGTCATATCATTTTTTCCGAGGGTATTAGAGTTGATCCCCAAAAGACCGAAGCTGTTAGAAATTTGCCTAGACCTATTTCTCCGACTAATATCCGAAGTTTCTTGGGTTTAGCTAGATATTACTGCCATTTTGTTGAGGATTTCTCCTATATAGCGTCTCCTATGACTCGGTTGACCCAAAAGAAAGTGAAGTTCTTGTGGTCCAAATCTTGTGAGAAGAGTTTTTAGGAGTTGAAGACTCGACTCACTTCAACCCCTGTTTTGACTTTTCCTGACAGTGTTGATGGTTTTGTGGTGTACTGTGATACTTCAAGAGTTGGGTTGGGTTGCGTATTAATGCAGAAGGGTAAGGTGATAGCTTATGCTTCTAGACAGTTGAAACCCCATGAGAAAAATTACCCCACCCATGACCTTGATTTGGCTGCTGTTATGTTTGCTTTGAAAATCTAGAGACACTATTTGTATGGTGTCCATGTTGATGTTTTCACTGATCATAAGAGTTTGCAGTATGTGTTTACCCAGAGAGAATTGAATCTTAGGTAGAGACGATGGTTAGAATTATTAAAGGACTATGATATGAGTGTGTTGTACCATCCGGGCAAGGCCAATGTTGTGGCGGATGCCCTAAGTAGAGTATCCATGGGTAGTGTTTCGCATGTGGTAGAAGGTAAGAAAGTTTGGCTTGTGATGTACATTGTTTGGCTAGATTGGGGGTTAGGTTGCTTGACTCTGCTGAAGGTAGTATAGGGGTTCAGAGTAGTTCCAGATCCTCTATGGTTTCGGAAGTGAAGGAAAAGCAATACTTAAATGCTAGTTTGGTCAGACTGAAGGAGCCAATCAAGGACCAAAAAGTAGAGGTTTTCTTCCAAGGGGGAGATGGTGTGTTAAGATTGCAAGGTAGATTGTGTGTCCCGAATACTGATGATCTGAGACAGAGGATTATAGCTGAAGCGCACGGGGTGCGATATTCTATTCATCCTGGTGCAACCAAGATGTACTGAGACTTGCAAGAAATCTATTGGTGGAGTGGCATGAAGAAAGATATAGCAGTATTTGTAGCTAAGTGTGCAACATGCCAACAGGTTAAGGTTGAACACCAAAGACCTGGTGGTATGATGCAAGAGTTTAGTATTCCCACCTGGA
>NW_025852151.1:1941-2719 GCF_002878395.1 Capsicum annuum | reverse complement strand
CTGGATCTAGTTTCTCATATGTTACACCTTTGATTGCCGTGAATTTTGAAATAAATCCTAAGATTATTCCTGAGCCTATCAAAGTTTCTACCCCAGTGGCTGATTCAATTATTGCCCAAAAAGTGTATAAAAGTGTCCTGTTATCATTCTTTATAGAGTCTTATTGGCAGATCTGATTGAGTTAGACATGGTAGATTTTGATGTGATTCTAGGTATGGACTGGCTGTATTCTTATTATGCCTCTATTGATTGTCAGACTCGAGTGGTCAAGTTTCAATTTCTGGGTGCATCTGTGTTTGAGTGGTCTGAGAATTTTGTGTCACCCAAGAGTCATTTTATCTCTTACCTCAAAGCTAGAAAGTTTATTTCCAAGGTGTGTATTTACCATTTGGTTAAAGTCAAAGACACTATCTTGCAAACCCTTAGAGATCACAAGTTATTTGCCAAGTTCAGTAGGTGTGAGTTTTGGCTAAGGTTAGTTGCTTTTTTGGGTCATATCATTTCTTTCGAGGGTACTAAAGTTGATCCCCAAAAAACAAAAGCTGTTAGAAATTGGCCTAGACCTATTTCTCCAACTGATATCCAAAGTTTCTTGTGTTTAGCTGGCTATTACTGCCGTTTTGTTGAGGGTTTCTCCTCTATAGCGTCTCCTATGACTTAGTTGATCCAAAAGAAAGTGAAGTTCTTGTGGTCCAAATCTTGTGAGTCGAGTCTTCAACTCTTGAAAACTCTTCTCACAAGATTTGGACCACAAGAACTTCACTTTCTTTTGGATCAA
>NW_025852151.1:0-1841 GCF_002878395.1 Capsicum annuum | reverse complement strand
GTGTGAGTTTTGGCTAAGGTTAGTTGCTTTTTTGGGTCATATCATTTCTTTCGAGGGTACTAAAGTTGATCCCCAAAAAACAAAAGCTGTTAGAAATTGGCCTAGACCTATTTCTCCAACTGATATCCAAAGTTTCTTGTGTTTAGCTGGCTATTACTGCCGTTTTGTTGAGGGTTTCTCCTCTATAGCGTCTCCTATGACTTAGTTGATCCAAAAGAAAGTGAAGTTCTTGTGGTCCAAATCTTGTGAGAAGAGTTTTCAAGAGTTGAAGACTCGACTCACTTCATCCCCTGTTTTGACTTTTCCTAATGGTGTTGATGGTTTTGTGGTGTACTGTGATACTTCGAGATTTGGGTTGGGTTACGTATTGATTTAGGAGGGTAAGGTGATAGATAATGCTTCTAGACAGTTGAAACCCTATGAGAAAAATTACCCCACCTATGACCTTGAGTTGGCTGCTGTTGTGTTTTCTTTGAAAATTTGGAGACACTATTTGTATGGTGTCCATGTTGATGTTTTCACTGATCATAAGAGTGTGCAGTATGTGTTTACCCAGAGAGAATTGTATCTTAGGCAGAGATGATGGTTAGAATTATTAAAGAACTATGATATGAGTGTGCTGTACCATCCGGGAAAGGCCAATGTTGTGGTGGATGCCCTAAGTAGAGTGTCCATGGGTAGTGTTTTGCATGTGGTAGAAGGTAAGAAAGAGTTGGATCATAATGTACATCGTTTGGCTAGATTGCGGGTTAGGTTGTTTGACTCTGCTGAAGGTAGTATAGGGGTTCAGAGTAGTTCCGATTCCTCCTTGGTATTGGAAGTGATGGAAAAGCAATACTTAGATGCTAGTTTGGTCAGACTGAAGGAGTCAGTCAAGGACCAAAAAGTAAAGGTTTTCTCCCAAGAGGGAGATGGTGTGTTGAGATTGTAGAGTAAATTGTATGTCCCGAATGTTGATGATCTGAGATAGAGGAATATGGCTGAAGCACACGGGGAGCAATATTCTATTCATCCTAGTACCACCAACACGTACCGAGACTTGCGAGAAATCTATTAGTGAAGTGGCATGAAGAAAGATATAGCAACGTTTGTAGCTAAGTGTGTAACATGCCAACAGGTTAAGGTTGAACACCAAAAAACTGGTGGTATGATGCAAGAGTTTAGTATTCCCGCCTAGAAGTGGGAAGAGATAAATATGGACTTCGTTATTGGTTTACCTCCTTCCTGACGCCATCATGATTCCATTTGGGTTATTGTAGATAGGTTGACTAAGTCTGCTCATTTCTTACTTGTTCATACATACTATAATGTTGAAGATTACTCTAGATTGTATATTCGAGAGCTAGTTAAAATGCATGGAGTTCCCTTGTCTATAGTTTCGGATAGGGGTACTCAGTTCACTTTGCAATTTTGGAAAGCTTTTCAGAAAGGTCTTGGTACCTAAGTTCTTTTGAGTTCTGCTTTTCATCCACAGACCGATGGCTAGGCTGAGCGGACCATCCAGACCTTAGAGGATATGTTGAGAGCTTGTGCACATGACTTTTAGGGAAGTTGGGATGATCACTTACACTTGATAGAGTTTGCTTACAATAACAGTTTCCACTCTAGTATTGGCATGGCTCCATTTGAAGCCTTATATGGGAGGAAGTGTAGATCACCCATTGGTTGGTTCGAGGTGGGTGAAGCAGCTGTGAGTGGTCCTAATTCGGTATTTGAGGCTATGGAAAAAGTTAAGTTGATTAGGGAAAGGTTGAAAACTTCGCAGAGTCGTTAGAAGTCATATGCGGATGTTAGAAGGAGAGACCTTGAGTTTGAAGTTGGTGATCTAGTGTATCTGAAAA
>NW_025852150.1:0-2668 GCF_002878395.1 Capsicum annuum | reverse complement strand
CAACCATTCTTACTTCTCAAATAGCGAATTAACCTTGTTTCTTGATTATTATTTTTTTCTCTGGTAATTCGATCAATAAAGGGAAAATTGGTGTACAAATGTGTTAAGAAAAGGATAAAAATAGTGAAAAATTAATGAATTGAAAGAGTGAGGAAGAAAGAGAAAAAAGATGAAAAAATAATGAAAATATCCCTGAAAATGGATCAATTACTCAAGCACTCTATCCTCCTCAGTCTTCATTTATACTTCCTAATAATACTGGCATGACTTTTTCTGCTTTTCAAAAGTTTGTCAGTGACGATGTGGGAAAAATTACTGTTTCTGAAATAAATAACCTTATCGCCCAAAATAATTATTTGAGTCTTTATGTTAAGGTTTTAGCAGAACACATTTCCTCTCTTGATAAAAAACTTGACGAATTAATTGAGTTAGTTAACAAACTTAGCTCCCAGATTAATTCCTCTAACATTCCTTCTACTTCCAAAATCACTGATAAAGACGAATATATTTTATCAAAACCTTGTATTCAAAGACCTCCTGAAATAGATGGATTTGAAAAAGTTTCTCAATTAGACCAATTAGAGAAACTCTTAGATAAAAAATTCTCTTGTTTAAACATTCAACCCCTTAGTATTTCTGATGATTTTGTACAAAATCTTGAGTCTAATTTTGCTGAGAATATTGATTCTGCTGAAAATCCTGGCATTATAATCTCTTCCGAGCTTAATAAGCTCAAAGGTATGATTAAAAAACAACCGGGAAAGAAATACGCTGATATTCCCCGTATGTCCACTGCATATTATCCACACCCAACTCCTCAAGATGTTCTGATAGAGGAAAGGGAATGGAATCAGACAAATAATTCTTATAGTAGAGAAGCCATTTATGAATGGAATATTGACAGATTATCTGACCGACAAATCTCTATTCTTATTCATCGAATGTCCATGTATGCTACTATTGCCACAACCACTACTTCGCCAGAAAATAGGGCCAATCGTACTGACCAAACAATTTGTAAAATGATTGTTGCGGAATTTACTGGCCAACTTCGAGGCTGGTGGGATAATTTCCTTGATGATACTAAACGCGAGGCTATTTTTAACGCCACCAATGATCAACCCAGAAAAGATAATTTAGGACGACCTCTTCGGGCAGGGTTATGGATTTACCCAAAAGTAAGTACGACCATTGGAAAGCTAAATTCATTGATGGCCTTCCCCCTTTATTTGCTGAAAGAGTTAGAAAAACCTTTCGAGGATCTTATGGAGAAGTCCAGTATTCAGAAAAGACTTATGGTCAGCTTATTGTAGCTTGTACTCAAGAAGGCTTAGCCCTCTGTAACGAGTTGAAATTAGCTAGACAGATTAAGCTTGATAAACTTAGAGAAAAATCCCAATTAGGAGACTTCTGTGAGCAATTTGGTATGGATAAACCCTTCGTACGAAAACCCCAAAAGTATTCTAAGTCTTCTAAACCCTATAGAAATAAACATTCCAGGCATAGAAGCAAGGAAGAACGTGAGGCTAGAAAATCCTTCCGTAAGTCTACTAGATTCACAAAAATCGATCAAAAAGAGATTTAGCCAAAATTAAATGCTATAAGTGTAACCAGTATGGTCATATAGCTCCAAACTGCAAATTACAAAAACTCAAGTCCTTAGGACTTTCTGAAGAAGTTCATGATCAAGTCTATAACTTCTTATACTCCTCTGCTTCCGAATCTGATTCTACTTTTGAAAATGATTTTGAATTACCTAATTCTGATAGTGAGCTCGATCAGGATAATAAATGTAATAATGATGTTTGCGATTGTGATGAAATGATGTATAAACTACAAGCGCAATTCGAAGACCTTGATTTAAATGTTCAAACTCTTACTGCTAAAAATGTTCTCGAATTACTAAAAGAAGTTACTGATGAAAAACTGCGTGAAAAAATCCTCAAGTTTGCTACTCAAAAAACTTCTGCTAATACTAGTACTTCTAAAGATAACTCTTCTGATAATCATCCCATGTCTTATTCCTTAGCTGAAGTTAATCGACGTCTTGCTTTGAATAAAACCCCTGGTAGAGATACTACCCTTAATGATTTAAAAATCGAAGTTGAGCAATTGAAAAAGGAGATTATTTCCTTAAAACAAAATCAGATGATCTCCGATCATAGAATTTTGAAACTTGAAGAAAAGATTATTGATGTTCCCGAAGTCTCTTTTGCTTCAAAAGGAAAAGATAAAGATTACGAATACTCAGAAAACTCTGAAATTGATAAATTTAGTCCAGTAGAAGATTTGAAAAAGGATTATTTCCTGGGAATGATGCAAATTGTTACTGCTCATAAATTGTTTATAAATTGCACTATTTTGATAAATAAGGAATTTTCTGTTACCAATATTGCTATGATTGATAGTGGTGCTGATGTTAGTTGTATTCAAGAAGGATTAATCCCAGCCAGGTATTTTGAAAAAACCACTCATATAATAAAGTCTGCATCTGGTCATGCTCTTGATATCAATTATAAATTGCCAAATACTCATATCTGCCGAGAAAGAGTCTGCATTCCACATTTCTTCTTTTTAGTAAAAAATCAGCTTTATCCTCCTATTATTTTAGGAACACCTTTTATAAATAGCATTTATAAAAGGTGTTCCTAAAATAATAGGAGGATAA
>NW_025852149.1:3014-5962 GCF_002878395.1 Capsicum annuum | reverse complement strand
TTGAAGTAGAAAAGGTTGCTCTTAAATGTGAAATTGGTGTCATTGATGTGCTAAAAATCGATATTTTACACCAAGTTTTCGACAAAATGGTGAAGTGAAATCTTAAACTAAAGAAGGGGTTATGACGGCCATCTTGGCAGACCGTCAGACTTGCGACGAACTATCGTAAAAATTCCCAAGAATGTTACTCACTGGATAACCTGCGACAGAGCACTTGGTAGACCGTCAGTTACCCAATAGAGTGCCAGTTCGACCATCGTAAGACTTTGAAAAGCTAACACTTACTGGTTAAGGCTGACGATTAGTCCGATGGATCATCGTAATATCGATATGCCATCAAGCGATATTTTCAACTGTTTTTAATCTGTTTGACCTACAAACTGATTCCTTGTACCTTTTCAGTCATTATGGCACACAAAACCCTTTGACCAGAGGTGGTGGTCGAGCACGTGGAAGAGGTAAGTCAGTCAGGAGTGAGAAGGCACCTGCCTTCAACACTCGACAATGAGATAGGGCAATTCTAACACTCTTTTAGTCTGAAGAGGAGAGTGAGGGTTGTACTAGCAGTACCGGTTCTAGGCCAGATGAGAAAGGGGTCAATACACCTAATCCTAACACCATTGAGGCAAAGACTGGTCCTATTGAAATGGATACTAAGGAAGAAAATGTAATTAAGATAAAGGACCCTCTAATGAGGGAAACACTTAGATGGAAAATCAAGGGATCAAAGGATAAGTTTCTTGATGGATTAGAGAAAATAGAAAGCCGAGCAATCAAAAGGTATAACTCCTTGAATCTGGTACTCGGAATGCTACACGGTGCTCATGACCCTAAAGGACCACAACTTAACCTATGACTGATATCTGTATCTATACATTATATAAAATTTTAATTATAATACAGAAATAGAGGCTGAAAGGCCATAAGATTTAAAACTATATGACTGATAAAATATAACATCTGAGTGGGGTAATAGAATACCCAAAACAGAATTACTGTCTGAACATACTATAGCCTAAGAAACCTCTAAAACAAAACTGTCTGGATAAGGAGTTGATGGGATATGTCCCAACTAACTCTAATTAATGAGATAATAAATAAATAATTATGTCCTCAAAAGATGAGGATTCACTGCAAACTCTAACTGCTGAGATTGGAATGCTACTGATGTTCTGGAGTTCATGCTTCTAAACCTATGGTATAAGACACCATAGCGTAAATGCGTCACTACTTTGAATGTACTGGTATGCATGGAAGGTAGGTGAATGCATGGGGTTCATATGCATGAACAATACTAGCTAATTTACTAATATGAACGTGAGAATACATGCATGAATACATCATATATATATTTGAGATCGTGATAACATGAATTTATTGAAAACTAACAAGACTGATAACTGAATTTTGATGACTGATATAACTGAAGACACAAGTGACTATATCTGACAGTCTTAAATATGATGGAACTAGCTGAGTTTTGTACTATTCTGAGTTGAATGTATCTGACAGTCCTAAATTCTATAGAACTATCAGAGTTCTATTACTGAGACTGAATGACTGTATCTAACAGTCCTGATCCTGTAACTAAAATTGTGGAAAGTAGTTATCTAATCGATATGCCCCTAATGCACCATTATGGCTGAGTTGGGGTCCAATCTGTTACCCCAATTGGAAGGGTATCAATATCGCGCCACTGTTAAGTATAAGCTTTGAGTGACCCTTATCTGATAGTGTCCCCAAGAAAGAACGGTGGCCCCTCATCTGACAGTGCTTACCTACCTCATCAACCCTAATTAGACAGTGTTAATGTCTCAACCTATGCTGGCAACATAGTTCTGGAATGCAAAGATGAATTCTAAGAATCACACCCTCATCTGACAGTGTATGTTCCCATCAAAGGGTTCACTCGGTGCTAATTCCTACTCTCACCTTAATAGACACTTATCATGGATTACTGAATTAAACTGGACTGAATTAACTAAGTTTCGTTGACTAACGGATTAGTATTGAGATTACTGTGTTACTAAGCTTTCCTGAGTCACATGACTAACTGTGTTCTATGGATCATGGCTTGACTGAGGATATCGTGAAAACATGACACAGACTCTAGGCACACTGCTATATTTTTTGGGTACAAGTACCCCAGGATTCGATAGAAGGAAACTAACAAAGCATGACTTTCTTGAGTATAGGACCAACATAAAAATACATAATCCATTTGCTAAGACATTTTATCAAACACTTGACGTACATAACATGTACATGAATGGAGATTTCATATTATCATACTAGTATGGCATTTTTCCTTCATATAGGCATTTAATCAAATATGGGGAGAGGGGAGCATGCTATGGTTATACAATTATCAACACATCTAATAATCAAGGATACATAAATCAACTTGTGAATTGAAGGGTTTATCATGAATACCGCGTAATTGTAATACCTCGGAAAATTTTTCGTTGAAATTTTGTGCGTAAACGTGTTGGGTTCTATCTTCTAGAATGAATTATAAATTTTACATGAAAAATGTCTTAGATTATGACCCACCATTGCGTAGAGTATCGAATAATATTTCCAATGATATGTGGATCATCCAAAACAGACACCCGAGCGACGAGTTATGAATATTCCGATCGAACCGTGAATAGTAGTGAACAGTAAAACATGTAGGAAAAAGTACTGAGGCCTGGCGTATTTTTGCTCTGACTTTAAATGATCATAACTCCTTGTTCATAATGATCTGGGTAATATACTATATACCAATGAAATGCTATGCGAGTCCTCTTTCGAATGAAATTGGTTTCATCCAATTTGTCTATCGGAGCAAAAAGTTATGGTCGATCTACTTCAGCCTATCAAAAGTGAATTTTTGGGTCAACTTCAAACGATCATAACTCCTTGTACACAATGATCTGGGTGAGATACTATATATCAACAGAAAT
>NW_025852149.1:0-2914 GCF_002878395.1 Capsicum annuum | reverse complement strand
TATCGGAGCAAAAAGTTATGGTCGATCTTCTTCAGCCTATCAAAAGTGAATTTTTGGGTCAACTTCAAACGATCATAACTCCTTGTACACAATGATCTGGGTGAGATACTATATATCAACAGAAATATATGAGAGTCCATTTTCTAATGAAATTGGTTTCATCCAATTTGTATATCAGAGTAAAACGTTATGGTTGATCTACTTCAGACTATCAAAACAGTCCATCAAAGGACAGATTTGAGAATTATTTAATTTTTAGGGGCATTTTGGTCATTCTCCCTTACCCAAAATCTGTCCAAACCCTATATTAAAGCCTATTAGAAGCATTATATGTTATATTTCATCAAATTTCCTCAAAAAGGAAACCCTAAGCTCCTACATCCAACTTCAAGAACCTCCAAAGTTCACCATTAATTCTGCAAATTTATTCAAGATTCCAAGTTCCTAGTTCAAGAACTCCAAGAACCATCATTCAAAGGTACGATTAACATCTCAAAAATGAGTATCAATCTAAAGTTCATCATTCAAGGTATGTGGGGTTTTTCAACAAGAACTCTCATTCGTTCTTGCGCCCAAAAGTAATTTTCTTTATAAAGGCATGATTTTTATTTGATTTTTACGAATTTGAAGCATGAACCCATATCTTATGATGATTATTATGAAATATTGATGTTTATGATTTTGAAAGATGAATTTACATGTGTGGAGATATAAAACATGAATATTGAATGATATTTATCATGATTTTGAAATTTGAGTCATGAATCCCCATTAGAAATTGTGTTTTTTTGAGAAAGTGTGTATTATAAGCACGTTGATGTTGAATATTTTAGATATTTTTAATGATTTGACCTTTTGGTCATCTTGGAGTTGTTTTGAACTCGAGTGTGAAAGAAATCCACAACGTGGTTGATTTTGATTGATGGGAAGCATGATGGCTCCTGATGTATATTTACATAGTACTGAAATTATTTTGTTGTGGATTGTCTTTGAAATGATCTGACCTAAGTCCGGGAGAAATCTTTAGCACCGAGTGGGAGGTATAAAGCGACCTTACATCCCTAGAACTATATGCCCCTATAGGAGTGAGCCTGAGGCTGATTTATACAGTGATCACTAGTTTGTGTGGATTTGATATCGATCGTCCTACTCTGATGGCAAGGATAGGATGGCTCTCCCCAACGTGGGTTATATGTTGGACTCCATGTAGCTTACATGGTTTTTGTCGGTTATAGGATATCCTAGTGTATGTGTGTTTCCTTGTGTCTATGGTGAATGGTGAAGTGATTTGAAAGTGGAATTGTGAAAGTTATTCTTTCAAAATATTTAAATGATATTTACATTATGAGAATTGATATTCTTGATGAACTGAAAGTGATTGACAAATTATATGATGACTCGGATGTGTTATTGTACTTATTTCATCCTCTCATGATTATGATGATTTTCTTTGGGCTATGTAAGTATTTCATACATCCTGAATATTTCTTATAAATATATATGATGATGATGTTTATACAACTGCATACACCCCTATATAATTGGTTCCTTTCCATGGTACTGACCCACATCTTCGGATGTGGGCTGCATTTTCTTGGAATGTAGGTTCAGGTGCTCAGTTTAAGGTTCGACAGTGATTTTTTGGGCACACTGTTCTATATCCTCTGTTGTGGTGAGTCCTCATGCTCCGAGGACATGATGTCTGATGTTAGTTTCACGGAATTATTTACATTTTATAACTGAGTATGAGTCAGTTAGGGCATGTCTCAATGGCTCGCTGGTTTTATTGATTTTCTTAGAGGCTGTCAGACTAGTATAGATGTTGGGAGTTGACTAATAAGTCATATTTTGTTATCTTTCTAAAATTCTTTTATTCTTGGATGATGATTACTTTGTTGATATTTGAGGGTTATTTATGGAAACCCCGTTGATTTGTGTTGAACTGAATAAAATGGCTCAAAGGGTTATCTTGGGGCTACTCGTAGCCTCAAGCACTGTGTGATGCTCCGGGACCAATTTTCCGGGGCGTTACAGTAATTCCTCACATACAAGAATCAATTCTTGTAATTAATAGCCTATAACATGGAATGAAACCAAACAACAACATGAACATCACTTTTCTGTTCAATCAAATCTTGAATATTTATAAATATACAAAACGCGCTGGGACACTAGAAAAAGGACAATTGCTATTTTATCTTGTGGCACGGCTTGCCACTGACCAATATGGCGCTGTTTTACGACGGGACTTGAAATAGTCATAACTTCTTACCCGATTATCGGATTTAGGAATATTTTATATCGATGGAAAACTTATTAAATTTCCCACATGAAATATCGAAAAATTTCTTGATCATATGAAGTATTTCCATAGAGATACCATGGCCTTATCAATAAAACATAATATGTAAATAAGGGAACCACTGATGTTCCAACTTTTGATGGAATATTTAACAACTTTTTCAAGGGATAATTGTATGTTTTCAAGCAACTGATGTTGAATTTAATACTGTATTTAGTGTTTTAGGGTAGGAAGTTAGCTGAAGGAGAAAACTTGAAAAAATAGTTGAAAAAGTCCACTGACGATCAAACTGGCAGACCATCAGCTATGCAATGGACCATCGGGGTAACCGTTAAAGCTAAAAATAATGCTCCAAGTAGAGAACTCATGCGACGGTCTAAGTGGAAGACCATCAACCTTTTGATGGACCACCAACTTGGCTGTCAGGTTTAAACTAAACTCAGGATTCCAGCAGACGCAACAATGGTCTATGCGATGGACCATTAGTCCAGCAATGGTCTGCCAACATGACCGTCAGCCCTTAATAGAACCTGACATCCTGGGACATTCAGTGGCGGCCCAAGCGATGGACCGTCGGATTTCGATGGGCCATTAGTTAGACCATCAACTTGG